>NC_044314.2:14876337-15176337 GCF_007474595.2 Lynx canadensis | reverse complement strand
ATTGTTTCTGACTGGAAGTTTTAACCAACAGTGGAAAACTGTTGACAATAACTATTTGTGATATGGGAAAAGCCTTAAAGGATGCCCCTAAAGAGAAAGAAAGGATGAGAAAGGAATATAAAAAATAAATCAAAATGAAATTTTTAAAAGAAGAATTATTTCACAGAGGAATTCTTGAAAACTTCATAGAAAAAAAATGAGCTCCTTTGGCCTCTGGCTTTCACAAATTTTGCACAACAAAAAAGGCATGACTCCTTCCCTCTTCTGCACTTTCTTCTATCTATTGAATTTTTGGTGATTTTTCAGAACAAAAAATATGACATATACTGCTGTTTAAAGAGTAAATGTCTACAGATTTTCTGAAGAGGGGGGCAGAATGTATAAATGTAAAACATATTTATATCCTTTATTTGTTCTGCTAGTTACAGACATTTATCCTAAAGAAACCCAAATATGGAAAATATTTATTAAAAATTTATTAATTACAAACTGGATACAGTCTGTATATATATATATACAGTCTGTATATATATATATATATAATATAAATATATATATATATACATATATATATATATATATATAAAGTATACAGACTATAGAGACTATATATAGAATATACACATTACATATATACGTGTGTGTGTGTGTGTGTGTGTGTGTGTGTATATGTTAAAAGTGTGAAATAAGCTAAACGAACAATAGGGCATTGACATGGACACAACGATAAGTTTCCTGTATCCTTTTTGTATTGGATTATAAATGCACATGGGCAGAAAGGAAACCTGGAGAAATCCAAGGGAAAGGCCCTTCCAGAGTTTCACTGGGTAAGAAATACTCTTCATGTGGTACCCGGTTCATGACCCTACAGTAGCAAGTTCTGGCTTTGCAAAAAGAAATCCCTGCATCTTTGTTATTTCAGACATCAAATTCCAGTTTTTAAAGCAAAGTAGCCAATAAAAAAGAAAGGGCCAGGCACCTGGGTAGCTCAGTCAGTTAAGGGTCTGACTTCGGCTCAGGTCATGATCTCATGGTTCACGGGTTCGAGCCCCGCGTTGGGCTCGGTGCTGACAGCTCGGAGCCTGGAGCCTGCTTTGGATTCTGTGTCTCCCCCTCTCTCTGCCCCTCCCCCGCTCGTTCTCTCTCTCTCTCTCTCTCTCTCTCTCTCTCTCTCTCTCTCTCTCTCTCAAAAATAAGCATTTAAAAAAATTAAACCAAAAAAAGTTCCAAAAGAATAAATTCAAAAATCCCGTGCAACTATAGGTTCATCATTTGGGGACTGAAGGCAGTAGACTGGCGCCTGGAGCTAAAGATGCAGCAGCTCGTTGCACTTGTATCCTGGAACCGGCTGCGTTTTGCAATGTTGCTCTTCTCACGCCTTGTCTGGCCCTATGAGGTAGCTATTGCTATTTTGTTCCTTGAAATGCCCAAAACTCTCGAGTCTTAGTCTCTGTCTTGTTGAAAGAAGGGACCCAAGAAGCCAAAACAAAGAGGATACCAAGAACTGGTTGTCACGGCCTGCTTCAGTTTCACGTTGGGAGAGAGAGAGACAGAGAGAGGAGACAAAGGTGGGCAAAAATGAACAAAACCATTCTGCAACTACGTCAACAGTTGTCTGTGACAACAGCATCCCATCTCCTTTGGACCACTTCTGAATTATTTCTCACAATTAATGGAGAACTGAAAAAATAATTAATTAAATTAATTAATTAATATTTTTAAATAAATAAATGGCAGAAAATGTAATTGCAGCTACTAACCCTGAATATAATACTTAAGGCAGAGAAGATAATATGATGGCTTCATAGACTGAATCAAAAAGGAAAGAAAACATGGGTTTATATTCAATGTTTTCATTTTTAAAGAGCGACTTTAAAGATTTCTTTACAAAACTAAATCTGGCCCTTTGAATATCATATAATTTTAACTAGCTTCCAGATTTCTCCAATATTTTAAAGAATGTGTTTAGGGCTTATTTTGTGCTTTGAATGGTACACATCTAAACACAATATGACAAAACCCACTTTACAGCTTTTGAAAAAAATACATGTTATAATTAAGACTTACATTTTGGTGACTCTGGCTTAAAATTTATTTAAAAGGTAACCATGTGCCCTTGGTTATAGCGACATTTGTACCACACTCATTTGGCAAAATTCTTTAGAGAGACCATTTATGTTTAACAAAACGTACTTGGTACAACAGAGCTGTATTCTAATGTCCTCATTTGTGGTATTGTCTCATAACGTTGGCCTCTGCTTTGGATATTGAGAAAAAAGAAACAAACAATCTAGGTCCCTTTTTTTCCTGTTTCCTCTGACATTTAGTAGTTTGCCATGATTGCAAAATATGACTTTTTGTTTCTTTATGCATGATGATATAGGGTCTTGCCTAGAGACTTTTTACATCAGCCAATTTCATATACCAGGAGGAGAGGATGTTAACTCTGCCATGGGAGTGTTTGAAGGGACACTTCCATCTTAATGACAGAAATGCATCTAATTCTTACATTAAAAGGAAGTAGCCAAAGATAAACCAAGTGCAGTGAGAGATACCATCATCATTTAAGCTGTGTGAACAATTCTCACCAGTGTAACTGAGACACCAATGACCGTTGGTTGAGCAAGCAATTACCCAAAGGTCACGTTGCTCCCATGGTGTCAAGATAGCCAAAGCCCTATATGATAACAGTTTGACATCGATTGAAAAATCTGAAACTTACCTAGCATGGCTTGAGAGTATTTATTTTGGGAAATACAGTGGTGACTGACTGTGGCCATTAACTTTTTCCGGTTGTGACGTTCCTGCTTTTTTTCTTTTCTTTTTCCCTTTTGTGTGAGATTAATTTGTGACTGAGATTTATTAGCCTAAAGGAGGCTGGGGTTGATGAGATTTTGCTGATATACTGTGTAGAACACACATCAAGTCAAAGGGAAAAGATGAAAAATTGAAATGATGCAGTCGCATTGCTAGCTTGTTGCTGAGGTAATTGAAGTGGCTTGTGTTGTGCTGTGCTGTGATGGGTAGAAATAAAACGTGTACAAATTTATCTACATCATCCTTCTGAAGAAAAGGACTACAAAATATATTCCCTCTCTATTTATGTATTGAGGAAATCTCCCAGTTCTTTTTTTGACAGTGATAGTGAAGCAAAACAAAATGAAACCCATTCAGAATGAGCTCCAGAAGTAAAGCCAGCTTGAAGTTATCCATGGAAATAGGCATCAGGGTTAGCATAGATAATTGAAATATGAGCATAATGTAAAAACAGCATTTTGTCTATTAGGTGAAACCACAACTCCATAAAATTTCTTTTTTAACAGAACTGAAATAGCAAAATGAATTCAATTTTTTTAACCTGCCCGCATTTCCCTCTGATGGAGATTCTAATTATCAGTGAAATGCCGAAAAAATACACACTCCCCAGAATATTTAAAAAGAAATAAAAAAAAAAAAAAGCAAGGGCCATGACATTCATAAAGCACTAGAATATTGGCTCCACGAGAACAGGGGATTTTTAGCTCACTGATGTGTTCCACGTGTCTGGAATTGTGCTGGGCAAATGAAAGGTGCCCAGTGGACCTTTGTGCATTCACACAGTGCCCAGGCAATCCTTTACCACTAGAACTGACTAGTTGTGTGGGTCAGATCACACAGATTTCTTCACTTTTGAGGACTGTTTGGCAGATACATGCGTCACATGGAAATCTGGCGGTCTATGGCAGTTCACCGGAACATGACCCTGGATAGTGGACAATAATCCAAGTCTAGTGGGCATGCATTTTCCTTGAAGGCAGTGTGACTAAAGAGGAGACACCCCCCCCCCTACATCTACCAGCAGCACAGTTACAGAGATTTCCAAGCTAGACTGGCTCTCCCTCCCCCTGAAGCCCGTGATGATATTCCAGGACTTTCGACACCACCTTGATTCTCAAGCTCTGTAATTCGCTCAAACACCCAACACTGACCACGTGTTACAGGCCCTTCACAGAGTTAGGCAAATGAGAGCCCACACGTCACTGTCTTCTCCATCCCTTTTTCAACCTACTATTCTCACACAAGTAAAATAAAGTTTAAATCGGCCAAACGCCCTAACAGGAGGGAAAAGAGCACAAAAGGAAAATTCAAGGGAGATTTATAAAAGCTAACGTGCTTCCTTTTGGTGAGTGGGGGCTGTGAGGACTGACTGCATACATGAGACTCCAGATTTCAGAGGAGGCATGGGGAGAGAGCTTTCTCGTACCTGTGGGAACCATCTCCTTCCGCTTCAGACTGTCCTCCACATCACCTTGACAACAAACCAGGAGTTTCTATCCCCGCAGTGAGTTTACTTGCAGTGCCCCAAGGAAAATTCTGACCTTAATCCAGAGAAAAACCTACCAGTTTCAGTACCTATGTATTTTGGTTCTCCTCATAACACCTGTGCTCCAAACATGCTTCAAATCCAGAACATGCTTCACATTTTGCATGAAAGCTTAGCCGACAAGGACCCCATCATGGCCCTGCTCTCTCCCATGACAGCGCTACGAAAACAGGGAATACCTGAGACGCTCTTCTGCATCGGTCTTTACAAGGACACCAGAGTCCCAAACTGCCAGAGACTAAAGAGACGTCTCACCAACAGAGAAATGTCTAAGAGTCCTGGTTCTGGACACTTACTAGCAAGATGACCTTGGGTAAGTCCCCTAATTATCGTGAGGCTTATTCTGTTCATATGTTAAATGGAAATACAACAGAACCCATCTCCGAATTAACTGTGCCTAAGATACTCAGCACAGAAAAAGTACTGATACATGCTATAACTTCGATGAGCCTTGAAAACATTACACTGAGTGAAAGACACCAGTCACAAAGACCATAACCCCTATGATCCCGTTCACATGAAAGTCCAGAAGAGAGAAATCTCCAGACACAGAAAGTAGACTAGTAGTTGCTCAGGGCTGGCAGTGAGGGAGAGGGGGAGGGAGAGATAAAGGGTTTCTTTTTTGAAGCGATGAAAATGTCCTAAAATCGACGGTGTTGATGGTGGCACGTATCTGCAAATATACTAAAAAGCACTGAATTGCACATTTTCAGTGGATGAACTGTAAATACGTAAATTGTATCTCCATAAAGTCGCTTTTAAAAAGATATTTAGCACGGTGCCTGTCACATAATTAAACTTGGAGAAATGTTTGTCATTATTTATTCATTTGTTCAACAGGTATTTACGGAGTTCCCATTCTAAATCTGGCACTGCACTGTTCTTGTTCTCATTCTTCTCATTATTTGTCTGCCATTTTTACATTTTAAACTTTGTGCATGTGTGAAACACACAAAGGCTTTTTAAGAATGCAGGAAAACTCCATAATGTTATTAGGACTAAAATGCCTCTCCTAAAAAGATAAGATTAATTTAGGTGAATAAAATGTTTTAGGTTATAAAGTTTTTACCTGAGAAAAAGTCACTGAAACCCTGAAACCATATAGGCATCTTGAGAATAGCAACAAAAAAAAATGTCTTCATTTATTCAAAACTAGAGTTAACTTATTTACAGTCAACTTAGAAAGTTTTCCAAATGAGAAATACATAATTTAGTGACAGCAGAGCAGAGAGCAGAGTTCCATGTTTCTGTGGAATTGAACAGTTCATACTGAAGAAACCTAGAAATGAAATCCCGCATCGAAGGGCTTAAGTCAAATAAACAAAATCTAAAAGCCATACTGGAATTTCAGAAGACATTAGACAATTATTCTAAGTAGCTCTACAAATGCCACCACCCCAGGGCGCCTGGGTGGCTCAGTCGGTTAAGCCTCTGACATCGGCTCAGGTCATGATCTCACAGTTCATGGGTTCGAGCCCCGCGTCGGGCTCTGCGCTGACAGCTTAGAGCCTGGAGCCTGCTTCAGATTCTGTGTCTCCCTGTCTCTCTGCTTCTCCCTTGCGTGCACGCGCTCTCTCTCTCTCTCTCTCTCTCTCTCAAAAATAAACATTAAACACACACACACACACACACACACACACACACACACAAATACTAAAATGCCATCATCCCTACACTTCCCATGACTTTTGATAAAACGGCCAAATTCTACTTCCTCTTGGCCTTCACTTTCCATCAGCCTCATTTCCATCTTCCACCCAAAATTCCAGGGAACAGGTAAAGTAATAGATTTGTAGCCAAAACGTTATAGAAAAGAGAAGAAAAAACAGGATTCTAAAAATCTATCTCCACGTGGGAAATTCTTTTACAAAAAAAAACGTTTGGATCTGCTTCAGCAAGTGCAGAGATTTAAATGGGGTTGGGCGATGCCACGCCAGCCTGCATGCCAACTCAAGGCTGGCTGTTTCAACCATAATTGGGACGGGACCCTGAGCACAAAAGAGAATAAAGAAGCAAACTCAACAACAAAGCAGCCAGCAGCCACTCACCCTGTGAAACCTAACTCCTTTGTTTTGTTCATTTCAGATCAGATAGGTTGCTCACCAGATTGCTCCCTTGACTTTCTCGTAAATTCCCCGAAACCAGGGCTGAATAGAAAAGCATTGAAGGCACCTGTTAAACCCAATTTCTCTTAGAGATTCACTGGTATCCTGGTTGCCAGGGCTGGAATCCAGGTCGGAAAAGTAAGTCTGTGCTGGTGAAGGATTTTTATTTTAAAATAATGCTCTCCTGGTGTCCTCCCTTTCTCCATAAACACTCCATGGGTTTGTTCATTTGCACCCTTTTCTAAACTACCAAAAGCCATTAAAAAGGGGGGCGGGGGATTGCCCTAAAAGTATCCTGGGAAGTTTCTTTTTCCATATATTCAGGATTCCTTCCCAAGCACAGATCCTGAAGCAAACCAAAGGAAAGAAATCGGAAAAAACTAAAAGAGGAGGGACTTACTCAAGGTCTCTAGGCAAATCTCCACGAGGATCACACTCATTTCTCTTCTCCTTAAACACAGGGCTAACTTACTTAGCCTGCTATATTAATCACATAGTGTATTTAAGTCGTTAAAATTTTTAAATTATTTATAGAAGAAAACTGTAGGTTTTATTTTTATAGATAGACCCACCGATATATAAAGCAAAGTAGTGATAATAATCACGAGGGATTTTTTTCCTCCTGTTAAGATGTAAATTTTTTGATGGATTAAATTTCCTGTGTTACTGATACAACTATGTCCTTGCGAACAGAATTACATTTACCTGAATACAATTATTTGTCCAGGATTCTTGACAACTGCCTTCCTCCCATGGCTTTTCATTTATGATAGCTTGCTAGCTCAATCCAAGGTTTCTTGAGGAAAGTGACTGTTTCCCTTATTTATTTATTTCTATTCCTCTTGCCTCACATAGCGTCTGGCACACTGTATAGATTTAGAAATTACTTGTGAAATAAGTGAATTAGCACCTGATTACTAATGTATACTTGGCATCATTTCAGACATCTGTAACCACTTAAGGCAACGTCTCATAAAATGTCAGCCTAAACCATTACATTTTTTTTTAATTTAAAAAAATTTTTTTTAAGTTTATTTATTTATTTTGAGAGAGACAGACACAGCGCAAGAGGGGGAGGGGCAGAGAGAGAGAAGGAGAGAGAATCCCAAGCAGGCTTCGCACTGCCAGCGCAGAGCCCGATTCAGGGCTTGAACCCACGAAGCAGTGACATCATGACCTGAGCCGAAACCAAGAGGCAGATGCTTAACCAACTGAGCCACCCAGATGCCCCACCATTACAAATTTTTATGGAATGATGCCCGAATTATCGTTGATGAGGGAACTTCACTATGCTCCCCTTTTTGTAGGTTTTGATGTTGATGGGAAAGAGAAAAGTCATTCATGGGTCATTTTTATCCATTTCAGCAAAATATTTCCTATTACCTTTGGGATTCAGATATGATGAGAATATCTTAGCTGGCCTATTAACGTGTCCCCAAATTGCACCTGCCTACTGTTTCCCATTTGGCTCCCAGACCCAGAACCCCATCGTCGAGGGAACCCAGATCAGGGTAGGCGGATATGCGGACACATGCTCTTCCTCTTTGCTTGCAATCAAAGCCCCTGGCAGTGAGCCTGGAATGAATGGAACACACACCCAGGGCTCCTGACAACCGCTGGACCCATATCCTGTCTTTCTTTCTCTTTTGCATGCTTCATTCTTTGCTTTCTGTTAAGGATATGTATTGACTTTGTGGAACCACTGCAGCGAGTTGTAAATGATGCATTTAATGAAAAATCCTTGCCTGGTGCTCTGAGAGAGCACAAACGACGCAGGGCGATCATGGCTGGGCACTGACGAGTATTGTAATATCACATGCATCTGCTTTACCAGCAAGATAGATGTGTCCTCGGCTGTATGTCAGAGTAGACATATAGTAAAAGGTATTAACTAATCTTTTAATCATGTTCATTATCTGTTGTTTCTTCTGTCCCTGTCACAGTAATCCTTTATTCTTAAAGACCGGTGACTCTTTTGTCTGAACATCCCAAATCCTGTATCACGAAAAGATACACAAAAGGATTCTGAATGATTACTTTTTTGGAGGAAGTATATTAAATTTGTATTTCTGCGGTGCTCTGTAGTTATTGCTGCCATCCTTGTATTTCAATATGGAACTTCAGGTTATTGAAAAGACTATTTTTCTCCCAGTTTCTCTTTCTTCCTCTGTATTTCTCGCTTAAAAAAAAAAATAGGATAAAATAAACAGGATTTGGCTTTTTCCCCACAATGCCAGGAAGTACAATCCAAGTGACAGAGTCTAATCGAAACTGGCACCTACCATAACAGAGAATCGGCATGGCAGAGCCCGGCTTGGCGCAGAATGGACACAACTGCCAAGGCCCCGCGGCCCCCGCCCCACGGTTCACACTGCAGGCGAGGAAAGGGCTGTCCCTGGATTTCACGCCCTCCGGGAGGACCACACACAACGCCCCGGCACACCGAGCGTGCGCTTCCTGCCGTAGCCTGCCATGCAGTCCACCGGCAAGTGTACCGAAAGGCGCCCCATGCTGCTGACCAGCGCTGAGACCAGAGCGACCGGCACAGCCAACAGCCGCCACGGGTGAGCCTAGGACTCTTTCAGCCAGCTCCTCAGGGCCATGCTGCTGGCCTGGGGCTCGCTGGGCTGGACGAGAAGAGCCGGCGTGGTGACGGCAGCCGGCAGGGGCCTGGGCCTGCTCATCCTGATGAGACAGGCCGTCTGCTTGTCCCCTGCCATTACCAGAAGTCACACAGGTACCAATCGACTTGTGTTCCTGTTACCTGAGGCCCGTCCTCCGGAGACAGTATCTTCCCGCGATGCTCATTCCTCTAAGAGACGGCCTGTCCAGACTGCAGTCCAGTGCTTTTCCTTTATTGTAATTAATATTCGCTATATTAAAGGACGAACTTTCTAATGGGTTTCAGCGTTTGTTTGTTGGTTCTGCATAATCCCATCATGAGAGCACATGACCAAGTGAACTCAAAAATATCCTCTGTATGATACCTAAAGAGCTGGCCAATTCTGGTGGGGGAAAAAAATGAGTCACCCACGGTCTGGGTCTCGTATAAAGGAAATAAGTGACCGACAGGATTCTGTTGTTGTCTGTTATTTTGGCCGAACACAGCTACACTTTGAGTTATGGAAATGGGCACTCATTTTTTTTCTAGTTTCGACAGATTTTCTAGAGCCTCCAGAATGATGAGCTGCACCTCCAGACATCCTAGAAGATACTTGAGTCTTCAGAGACACCTAATTAAAACTGTGGCTAGAAAAATCTTATTATCAAGCATATCTAATCATAGAAATGTTGTCATGTGGAGACCATGCCTAGGATCCTATTAATTCCAAATATTAGAGGTTTCCTCATGTTTCTAAGTTTTTATTGAAATGACTCCCTTAATTTCCGACCACTGAATACATTATCAAAATAGTTAATAATTTCTAGATTTATATTTTCCCCAAACTGCATTTCTAGAAATAAGCCATATCAATTCCTTCTAACATCAATCTACTCATATTTCATTGTATTTAAACCATCACTTGTTTTATCTTTATTCTTCTATTTTTTTTATGCATCTTACTAGTACTTCTGGAGTCCAATAAATCACTCCTAGTTTCCCCACATTTAAACTACACCAGGCTAAAGAGACATCATCAACCTCGCATCTTGTTTCCATGGTCTTTCTCTTTCTCTTGAAAAAAGCACCTTCTTTCAGTCACTTCCACTTGCCTCTTCTTTCCCTGATAATCTTGCCTACTTGAGTCCAAAAATATTTTGCTGTGTGGTATCTGGGGAGATGAGATGTTTCATCATGCTCCCCAACACTGTTCCTGGATGAATGGGGTCTCCTCAGGAACATCATGCTGGCTGTATGCAGAAACCTGATGTATAAAACATCACACATGACATCCATAACTCTGCCCTACTTCTATTTCCTGAAGCTGTTAGAGGATGATTTGAATGTTCTCCCTCTAAATCCCTCAATTTCTGTCTTCTAAACACAAACCTTCTTTGGCACTTCTTAGTGAAACTTTGTTGCTCTCCCTGTAAGAGATCCAACCTTTATCTCCCTGTTCCATCATCTCCCTCGTCACGTCCCTCCTGCCCTCTGTCTATTCCTGCTTTCCAAAACGTGTGTTCTCCTGCAGACAATGCTTTCCACCAGGCAGGTAAAACAGTTATCACATCCCACTCTCCTCACAGAGAATCATACAAAATCTGGTAGCAACCAACCACTACTTACAGCCTGTAGCAAAATGTTTCATTCAATTTGCCCAGATTTCCCATAAGGCTCAACATAAAATTTTCAACAAGCAAAATTAATTACGTGTTCTCTAATAATGGCTTGTGAATGTCCGATATTTATTTATTTCTACGTCTTTATTTTCATTTCTATTCAATTTTGCCTCTTTGAATCAGTCTAAACCACACACCCAAACTCTTACTGACTTGCCCTCACTGGATGCATCTTCGATCCTTTCCATTTTCCTACATATTTAGGATATTTCCCTTTGGGGATCACACAGTCTGTTTTCCCGACATAATTCTCATATTTCAAATGCTGACTCTTTTTTTTTTTTTTTTTTTTTGTCTTATTGCCAGTGGGATACTGTCTGCATATGTTAATACAGGATTGAGGCTACCCTACTGTTTCTTTTCTAGCTTTATAATCCACCAGCCTTAAATAACTAGTTATTTCCTTGGGAAAAAAAAATCTAAAATCCACAATATGACAAGGGCTATGACAACCTCTTATTCCTGCAGCGTTTTTTTCCTCTCCACCATTGGGAGTAAAGATGGATGCCTTTCACTTTTGTATGGACTCTTCATACATTACAGTAACTTGGCTGGCACTCACACTTTGAATGCTCTTACAGAAAGACCGTGTTTGCTGATCCAAACGTTGTTCTCAGGCTAAACCCAATAAAATTCTCTCCTCTGGCACCTTCCTTTGTTTTTTCCCTAAGACCAACATCAGTCATCAGTCTTCTGTCACATAAACGAGATCTGTGGAAGTGTTTAGAAACCTGTTTAACACTCTTTGGTTCTGCCAAGCTTCCCATAGGCAGAATTCTCCCATAAATTCTTTAATCAGCGTTCAAAATATCAGAAATCAGGGTGCCTGGGTGGCTCAGTCAGTTGAGCGTCTGACTCTTGATTTCGGCTCAGGTCATGATCCCAGGGTCTCAGGAATTGAGCCCCCGTGTCGAGCTCCACACTGAGCGTGGAGCCTGCTTGGGATTCTCCCTTTTCCCCTCTGTCCCTCTCCCCTGCTCGGACTCTCTCTCTCTAAAATTAAAAAAAAAAAAAAAAAAATCAATGAAATCATGTTGCAATATATGCCTTCTCCTCCTCTCTACCTGTCACCTCACTTCTCTCCCATGGGCCATGAAGAGCTGTGAACATTTGTCCACAGCTTTGCTGGGCTTCAAAACTGCAGAGAGAAGCCACCGAAGTTGGAATTGTTTGCCATCCCTGAGAACGTGATAACATTGCGAACCCTGAGCTGTGAGTAAATGAGATTTCAAAAAATACTATCAGTAACATTCTTTGTAGAACTGTTTCCATTTTTTTAAATGTTTATTTATTTTTGTGAGAGAGTGAGAGACATAAAGAGTAGGCAGGGGAGGGGCAGAGAGAGACGGAGACACAGAATCCGAAGCAGGCTCCAGGCTCCGCACTATCAGCACACAGCCCGTTGCGGGGCTCAAACCCACGAACCATGAGAACATGACCTGAGCTGAAGTCGGACACTTAACCAACTGAGCCATCCAGGCGTCCCTATTGAACTGTTTCAAGGGCAAAAAAACTGACTGGCTTCCTTTAACACACACACACACACACACACACACACACACACACAACTTTACACAATCAGGCCCTCTTAGGTTCTTCTCTCTTGCTGATAATGCCCGTCTTCTAAGCCTGGAGTATCTAGGCTTGACTTTACGAAGGGTGCTGGGTGTAACCAGTGAGAAGAGCGAGATGACCAGGAGAATCCCAAGGAGCAGGTGCCTCACGAGGTACCTGAGTCAGGACAAGGTCCAGCCAACCCTCCTCCCGTGGACAAGCTACTCTTTCCAATTCTCAGAGGCTGAAGGTTTCTTTGCCATTAACTTCTCTGCTTCTTTGGCCTTAATTCTGTCATTGTTCCATGTCCCCTAATCTCATAATGTTACTCTTCCTGCTCTGGAAGCATTTCATAGAAAGTACATCATTATTCACAATATCTCTTTCAGCACCATTTAATCCACTGGTACTCTACAGTCGAGCACCCATTTTTTTTTTCTTGTAAATCAGATGGATTGCCATTGCTTGACTTCCTTTCTATCAACTTCATCCATTCAGAAGTTCTTCCTTTATTTGTTGTTTGATTCCTATTACTCATGCTCTGATTTCTTCACCGTTTTCCTATACAAATAAGTGCCTTTCTTTCTTTTTTTTTTATTTTTTTTATATTTTATTTATTTTTGAGACAGAGAGAGACAGAGCATGAGCAGGGGAGGGGCAGAGAGCGAGGGAGTCAAAGAATCTGAAGCAGCTCCAGGTTCTGAGCTGTCAGCACAGAGCCTGACACAGGGTTTGAACCCACGAACCATGAGGTCATGACACAAGGTGAAGTCAGATACTTAACCAACTGAGCCACCCAGGCGCCCCCCAAATAAGTGCCTTTCTGAATGCCTTTAGTTTCAGCTCTTCATCTTGCAAGCATTCTCTCTCCTTCATTACACGTCCCACCCTCCCACAACCTTTTTAGATGGAGCTTTGGCTTATATTTTTTAATTTCAACATATTCTAAAATGCATTTGTTCCTCTCCTACGGTAAAACTAAACTACATTTTCCAGATTTCACAAATTAACTTGGTTTTTCCCTTAAAATTATAAGGGAAAAGCAATATTCACTCAGATGTTAGGAAATGTTTTCCAAACAATATTTACTTACTATCTCTCTCTAGAACATACTTGTTTTGTGCTATCAATGACTGGTGTTGTGGTTGGACCAGCCCTGGTGGTTCTTATTATGACTGCTAGATACCCTTCAGCAATATCCATGAGGAAAGTTTGAAAAAATAAAAGTTTACTACTTACAGGACCTGGAAATCACACAGCACACCTGGGGCCACAGAGTAAGGTCATAGGAAATGAGAGAGTGCATGGGTCTAGGATTCTGCTTTTACTGGGGTTGAGGGTAGGATCTAGGGTTTCTCGGGCTCACTCTTTATTGGTGAATTTAAAATATAAGAGTGGGAGGGGCACCTGGGTGGCTCAATCAGTTGGGCCTCCCACTTCAGCTCAGGTCATGATCTCATGGTCCATGAGTTCAAACCCCACATCAGGCTCTATGCTGACAGCTCAGAGCCTAAAGCCTGCTTCAGATTCTATGTCTCCCTCTCTCTCTTCCCCTCCCCTGCTTGCACTCTCTCTCTCTCTCTCTCTCAAAAATAAATAAATGTTTAAAAAAAATTTTTTTAATGTAAGAGTGGGAATTTAAAGCACCAGAAGAAAAACAAACAAACAAACAAACAAACAACAACAACAACAACAACAAAAAACCAGAATCCCAAATGGTCAGTTAATCAAAATCAACCAAGATCTCTAAAATAAAGCAAGGGGAGGGGAATGCGGTTGGCCTGGCTCTTCATCTGCCCAGGTGGCTGGCAATGTGTTTATTCAAGATGGCCCTCTTTGAAGTGGACGCCTTGGCAATCAAAGCTTAAGTCAGGCACTTGCATCACAAAAAGAAAAGCCAATGCCAGAGCTTACACTACAGTACAGCACTAGGCATTTGGGATGTACAGACACTACTCTGCACACTAACAGTTTCAACCTTGACTGTGGAGCGAGGTGTGCAAAAGAACAACTGCATCCCATGCAGCACATACCACCGTAAAGGGAGGTCTGAGAGGTCTCCATTGGTGGGAAGTGATCAAAGAGGTCCCAACAGAAGAGAAAAATCAAGTGGTGAAGGGGGACCCCATTTGCCAATTCAGCAAGCCACAGAGCAAGTGGTAAAGTGGAAGAGAGCACTCCAAGCAAAAAGAAAAACCCATGTTCAAAATCCAAGAACAGCAGAGAATAACCTATTTAGAGAACCGCATGTGCTAATTATCTTAACAGATAAAGCCAATTATGCAGCCAGCCCATTAGCAACCATGACCCCCATTTGTGGAAAACCTAACAGTTTATGTTATCTCATTTAATCCTAACCACTTTGCAAAGAAGGTATTATTTCCATTTTATGGGTGAAGAAACTGAGGCCCAGAGATTTTTTTAGTGCACCCAACCTCAATCAGCTACAAATGGTAGAGTCAGAACTGAACCCAGTTGTGTCTGATTCCATAGTCCATATTTCTACTACACCCGTATCTCTTCCAGATTTCATTCTGTAGGTGTTGGAGAGCCAGCATATAGTTTTCTATAAAAAAGGACTTGATCAGATTTGCTTTTTGGAGAAAACTGGTTTGAGAGGGGATGAATCGTAGATAGGAAGCCCTTTAAGAAGACTATTTTAATAACCCAAGGAAGAGATGATGAGGACCTTCACTGAGATAGCATTTGTAAGGATAGGAGAGGCTGTTAACTTCAAAAAATGATTAGGAATTAAAAGGGACAGCCCATAATGATTGGCTGGGCGTGGAGGATGACGGAGAGGAAAGCATTCCAGGAGCATCTCTTGGATTTCTGAGCGTACAACTTGGTGAACAGCTGTACCGTTCTCCGAGATAGAGAAAAGTCATGGGTGAGAAAATGTGGGTGATGGACTTGTTTTTTTTTAGCCAAGCTGCCCACGGGACAGGCTAGGCTGTCCAGCAGGCAATGAATCTGTAGCCAGGGCACAAGGGTGTAAGAGCACCTGTCTCCAGAAGTCCCAAACAGACCAGGTTTGGCTACTCACCAAGACAAAATCCAAAGGCAGAGAAGCCAGGGGTGGTGAAACAAGAAAGGAATTTATTTCTGTGACACTAACACCAGAAAGACAGTGGACAAGCATCGTAATGACTATCTCCAAAGTGCTGAAAATACTTCCAGGTTCATCTAAGGAACATAGGAGGCAAAGGTCGGTGGGTATGTGCAGGTGGGCAGTAAAGGTCAAGTCCAATACTGTATTGGGGTCAGTCATGCAGGGTCTTGCAGGCTTAGGGAGACCTTATTGCTTGAGGAGCTAGTTTTGGTTCCCATCAAGGGGTACTCCCCCGGGGGTCTTTTGCCTGAGTTAAGAGATAAGCTGGAAAGACGAACTTCATCAATTAGAAAGTAGAGACTGAGGCTGAAATGGAGGTAGCTGATGTCCTCTTCCACATCAGGTGGGGGCTCAAGACTGAGGTCAGAGCCAGACATAAAAGGAACCCAGTATATGTTTGAAGCCATAAGTATGCAGAATACTAACCAGGGAGGATACAAAGTTTAGGGGGGTGGGGGGTGGGGAGACATATAAGGACACAGCAAAGGGGTGAGCAGAAAGGGAAGTTATTAAAGGATCCTAAAGGCCACCGTCAATGTAGAAAGAGAAAAAGAGGAGGGTGGAGCTGGAGATACAGAAAGAGGAGCGGTTACTAAGGAAGGGGGTATGATAATGGCCGCAGCCATAATGTTCTCCAATGATCCCACCTCCTCATGTTCAAGCCATGTGTAATCCTCTCACTTGAGTGGGGGTGCTCAATTCAGCAGCTTGCTTCTAACTAAAAGAACACAACAAAAGTGAGGGAGGTGAGTTTATTAAAAGATGGCCACTTCCATCTGGAGCACTCACTCTGGTGGAAGTCGGCCGTCATGTCCTGACAAAGTCTTAGAGAAAGAGAAGCCAGCGACCATGTTAGAAAGGGTGGCCCAAGTCGCAACGTAGCAAAGCCTGTCAGTAGCCCCTGGGAGTACATTTACAAACAAATAACACCCCCCCACCCCGCAACTGTTGAGCCTTCACACACACACACACAAATAAATAATAATAAATTAAAAACTAAAATTAAAATTAAAAACCCCTGAAATAAATATATGTTGTTTTAAGCCACTAAGTTTGGGATCATCTGCTGCGTAGCTATTGAGAACGAATACAATCACCCTGCAAATACAGCCAAAAATAAGACAGGACGAAAAGGACCCCTGCTCACTTTGCAGTCGCAATTTATATTTTTGTGATACACACATCGGTCAATGTCGAGGGCTCATTCATCATTTTGGTAACGCATTCTGGCCTGCAACAAGCACATAGGTGTGCACTGAGAAGCAGTACATGGTAGTGGTAAAGGGCAGAGGCTCTGGAATCAGAGCCCTGGAGTGCAAATTCCTGTTTACCTCTTATTCCCTGTGGAGCCTGGGGCACATGTGACTTCACCTGTCTGGCTTTGGTGCCCTTATCTTGTAAAGAATCGTAATAGCTGCCCCTGTAGGGTGACCAGGATGCAGACACGAGTCAGTGCATGCGACACTGTGAAACCAGTTCCCGAAGCACTGCAGGCACTCAGGCCACATTAACTAGTATTATTGTGGCTGTGAGAGTGTGCATGTGCAGAGAGAAAGAGAGTGAGAGAGAGATTTCAATCTATATTCCCACATTGACTAAACTGTCACCTCCATTGGGCACTCTTTGTTTATTTTCAATTCTATCATGTTTTTCCCCCTGAGATACAGTTCCTTATTCAATATATTTACAAATCTGACCTTTTTCTTCCTTGGTGGAGGTTCATTATCATGTGAACTCCACCACAGATTTCACTTCATACCCCTTTAGAACAATCATTGATTTAACCCTAACCCTGAACCTAACCAACCCATCTCTCACCATAGACTTCATCCTATTGACAAGTGTTACAAAACCACACATCTAATTTCTTCATCTGCAGGAATGATGGTATTGAACCCTATCCTTATTCCACACCTTTGCCTGGTGTTGCCCATCACGGCTGCCTCCAGGAGCCAGCTTCCACGGCTTCCTACCTTTCTGAGTTACATGCTTTACACGTTGTATAAAGGCATAGGTGACTTTTCTTAGGTTCCCAAGGCTTCCTCCCTCTTCTGTTTCTTCCAGGGAATATCATAGTTCTCTTCTCTCTTATTCTCACCTTGGGATTCAGGTCCCATGTTGTACAGATTAATCACTTTTACTGTCTTGATCTCTCCAGGTCATGCCTGCTGAAGGCCCCTCCTTTCCTTTCTTCCACTGCAGACCTGTCCTTTCTGGGGCAATCAACTCTTATCTCCTTTGTTGAGCAGGAGCTCTCTTCACCACACTGTTGGCAGCTCATCAGCTTGTCTGTGTTTGGTCTGTGCCTGCCTTACACTACCCTCTCTTCCCTCAGGACATCCATCAACCTTGCATTTTCCCCCCATTTTCTGTGGCCCCTCATACTATCCCACCTTCCACCTCTAGGTGGCGCCCTTGCCTCAATAAGGGCAGATAGCACAAGCTCTGTCCTCTCTGGACTCCTTCTGAGCTGCCCTCTCAGACAGCGGCAGGGTGCTCCCTTCTTCCTCACAAAGATGCTGCACCATCAATATAGAGAGATCATTGCTGTGCCCTTGTTCTCCACACCTGAAAGACTTCCTCTAACAGCATATTTACTGAAGTAATTTCTTATACTGTACCAGTAATGTTTGTCTTTGGACTCTGGTAAAATCAGTTAACCTCTCAAAACCACACTAGAGTCATCTGTGGGGATAATAACAGTAGCCACCTTCGACACTGGCGATGCAGTTTTGATGATATAATAAATGCAAATGCTGGCCCATAGTAAATGGGCCATAAATGCTAGATTATTGGTGGTGTCAGCAGTGGCAGCTCTCCCATACACAGACTATACAGTCCTTTGTACTTTAGGCAAAAAAACAAAAAACAAAAAACAAACAAGCAAAAAAACCCCTAAAATGTGGTTTAACTCCATCTTCCCTGGGGTATGGTTCTACATCCCCAAATATGTCTTTTTCTTTTCCAAAAGATATCACCATCCCAAAAGAAGCCCTGATTGCTTCAATACCGGTGTTTTATTTCTGGAAAGAATGGTGAGCATCTTTAGTCTTCAACATCTTTAGTCCTAAGTAAAACCACAACAAACTTCTTCGAAGAGTCCTGTCCCTTGTTCTCCCATAAGATTTCCAAAATAAATCCATTCGCTCTACTGATCTGAAGCTTAGCATCAAGCTTCTTACAGGGAAAAATCTGGTTTACTGAAAACTATTTCCCTTCGCTAGATCCTAACTGAACTGACAGTCTGGGTGTCCAGCCACATAATAGTCTCTTGTTGTGTTCCTGTCTCCTGTGAAAAGAATCCTCCCCGCAAACACACTTTGATTGGCACCGTTATGGCGCTCCCTTCTTCTTTCACAGACTTCCTAGACCTTCTTTACTTCTGTGTTTATTTCACTCCTAACTACATACGAACTGTGTGAAAGGCAAAACAGACATCATTCACTTCCTTTCCCCTCCTCAGTCTCTTGTTCCTGTACCTTTTTCACCCTCACCCAGCTCTTTCACATTTTGCTGTCTCTGCCCCCCCCACCAAGTTCACGCTGTGGTTGACTCTAATCAGGCTTACAAGTCATATCCAAAATCCTTCATCACTAAACAGGGGACTTGTGCTGATTACTGACCCCAAGCGGCTGTAAGAATCAGACCCACTCCTAGCCCTGCCTTTGTCTGCATCTTAGACCACTTTCACAACTGAAGTCACATCTGCAAATTCTGGCTCCTGTATCTCACAGCTGACTCTGTTTTGACCTCCTGACCACCCTGGGAGTTAGTTTGGTCAGATGTCAGATTTACAGATGAGAAAATGCAAGCCAAAGAAACGAAGAACTTTCCGGGGGCCCGTTCGATGTGTAGAAACACGGATAAATTCACGACCCCACTCTTCCTGTAAGAAACAAGGGGACCCTCTCCAAATATTCTCAGTGGGACGGTTCCATGCACACCACCCTTGTGTGGAAAACATTTCAATTTCCACGATTTTGTCTCTCCCCACCCTGTGTGCCCCACACTAACAAAGTTTGCTCCCACTGGCAAGAGTGTGAATCAGACTAACTAGTTCTGTAAAGTTGATTTGCTTCATGAATCCACACAGAAAGGAGAATCACCCTATATGAACATGGAGAGAAAAAATGGTGTGACTTTGGACAAGTTCCTTTGATGCTCTACACCTCAGCTTTTTCAATAATAAAATGAGAGGGCTAGATCTGACCATGTCCAAGATCCCTTATATTCAAAAATTTCTGTGGTTTTATCATTTTAACAATGGTACAAGCTATATAAAGGAAATATTTCAATCTCCTTTCTGGACAAAGAGGACATTAAAAAGCATAAAAACACATGGATATTTATAACTCTTATTAATAACAGTGGGTCATCTTTAATGTTGCTTACTATGTGCCATAGGGTGCTAAACAATTGTCTCAGATTCTCTAATTTCATCCTCATCAGAACCCGAAGAGGCAAGTAGTACTATTTACACCCACTTTACAGACGAGGAAACGGAGGCACAACAGGATTGAATAATTTGCTCCAAGTCACTGGGTCGTAGCCGAGCCAAGACTCCGATTCAGGAGGTGAGACTCCCTGGGCGCCCTCTTAGCCATCACATTCTCCTGCTTGCGCTTCCTTAGTGCTTTTTTCCCCCTAATGTTTATTTTTGAGAGAGAGGGACAGAAAGAGACAGAGCATGAGCAGGGGAGGGGCAGAGAGAGAGGGAGACACAGAATCCGAAGCAGGCTCCAGGCTCCGAGCTGTCAGCACAGAGCCCAACGCGGGGCTCGAAACCACGAACTGTGAGATCATGACCTGAGCTGAAGTCAGACGCTTAGCCAACTGAGCCACTCAAGCGCCCCTCTTAACGCTTTATAATGAAAGAAAAATATGTAATTAGTGGCTATTAATTTTCCAGTGTAATACAGCACTAATCCTCTCATTTAAATCATCTACAACTTTGCCTCTGCTAAGTTATCAATAAGCATATTTAGAGATGTTTCTTGCAATTATTTGTCATATAAGGATTTCAGAATAATGTTAAGAATAACAAATAGTCTTTACTTACAAAGGGACTTGCAAACTGAGTTTCCTTCGTCTGTAAAACCTCGCCACATAAAATTAGTCATCCTATTTTATACTTTATTTTTAGGCTGCTTTATGTTCTCTTAACATTTGGTTAGTTAAATATCAAAATTCATAGCAATCTATCTGTATGTGAGGACTTACTTACCAGAGGCTCAAAATTTAATTTATAGTCCATGCTAATTTTAGGAATTAGTGTATTTTTAAATAACATGCACCTTGCCCAGCTTTTAAAGGATTTGTTACGAATAAGAAGTGATTATTATGCATATGTGTCATGCTTAGTGTGTATATGCGAATTTAACAGTGAATATATTTCAAGCATTTTTTCCTGCCATTTATTCTTTGATAAAGCATCAAAACGAAAATAATAAGTCAAAACCACACATTGCTAGGACACAGAAATCCCCACTTGGTTACTTACGGTTTTATGTGAAATATAACTTAACATTATATTACTTACATTTTCTAATTATTAATCATCTCACATAACATCGGTGACACAAATAACAATAATGAACGTAAAAAATTATTTAAATGCATTCTTTCAAAAGACATGCCACTTAAAAAATGAATTATAAACATGAAAATTCAAACCTGACTGTCTGATTTCCGCAAAGCACAAACAGGGTGACTCAAACAAGGTTACAGACACGCACTGTGATTTTTGAGCACTCACACTGTGTTTCACAACTCCTGAGACGCTAGTGTCACATCTATGAATACTGTCTGAGGGACTGCATAGGAAGCTTAATTTAAAACCACCAGCCTCCTCACTGCACACAGTATGACATAATCAAAGAACATACACTCTGACCTCACACCACTAACGCGGTCACATATATTCAGACCAAGATTTGGAATTTTAGAACAAAACATATTTCTATGGTTGAATCTAAGACATCACACAAGACATAGCTTGTGGATTCTGGGGCACCATGTTCCCTAAAATATGATAATAAATCCAAAAGTGTAAGCAGGCTGGTTATCCTTCCGGATCAGTTTTCCATCACTATTAATACAAATTACTGCCTATTTAGTGGCTTAAAACAGCACCAATTCATTATCTCACAGTTCTGCAGGGCAAAGGTCTGGCACGTGTCCCACTGGGATATAATCAGGGTGTTAACAGAGCTGTGTTCCCTTCTGGAGGCTCCCAGGGAGAAGGTTTCCTTGCCTTTTCCAGCTTCTAGAGGCTACTCTCATTCTTTGGCTTATGGCCCCTCCCACCATCTTCAAAGCCAGCAATAGTCAGTAAAGCCCTCACATCGTGTTACTCTGCTTCTGCCTTTTTTGTCTACCTTTAAAATTTTTAAGGGCCCTTGTGATTACACTGAGCCCCCTTGGATAATCCAGGATAACCCCCCTCATAGAATCAGCATCGTGAGTCCCACTCTGCCATGTAACCTAACGTAGTTAAGGGTTCTGAGGATTAGAATGGAAACACCTTTGAGGGACCATGCCCAGCACACCATCTCTACAGTTAAAAGGAAACCTTGATAAAATGCCCTGAAGTTCACCTGAGTTTTGCTCGGCCCTGAGAGAGGAGATGTGCTCTCGCCATGAGGTTTTCCAACTGCACCCGCGATCGGCTCCACCAGATTTTTTCATCCTCTCAGACATTTCTATAATCAGAAGTCATCTTCAACCCCAGACATGCTCTTTATTCCAAAGCCAATTAATAAGGGACATAGGAGAACTTTCATAGTTTGCCTACCAAACTCCAGTAACAAGCCAGAATCAATATTTTGCAATTCTTCATTTTCTCTGACGCTCCACATCAATTGTTTTTTATTCCATTCAGCAAACAATTATCTAGTGCCAACAAAATGCCTGGCACTGTGCTAGGTACCGAGACACAAAGGGAAAACTGCAAACTGCACTCTCGAAGAGCTCGCTGTCTGAGCGTTGCATATGCACACGCGTATGCGTGTGTGTGCGTGGGTATGGAAATGTGCATGTGTATATGCATATCTGCTCATCTGTGTATGTGTGTGCATGTGTGCACATAGAGTGTGCCTGTGTGTGTGTGTGTGTGTGTGTGCATGAGGGAAGGGAAGGTTGTTGAGGTAAGAAACATCTAGAAAGAACAGGGATGCCTGGGCGGTTCAGTCGGTTAAGCATCCACCTCTTGATTTCAGCCCAGGTCACGATCTCACGGCTTGGGAGGTCGAGGCCCCGTCAGGCTCTGCATTGACAGCGCCACACCTGCTTGACATTCTGTCTCTCCCTGTCTCTCCGCCCCTCCCCTACTCATGCATACGCACGTGTGCTTTCTCTCTCTCTCTCTCTCTCAAAATAAATAAACTTTTTTAAAAGAAAGAAAGAAAGAAAGAAAGAAAGAGAAAGAAAGAAAGAAAGAAAGAAAGAAAGAAAGAAAGAAAGAAAGAAAGAAAGAAAGAAAGAAAGAAATATCTAGGACAGGCAGAAACAAGACATTATTTCAACGTAATGGTGACGCGCCTGCCATGATGCTTTTCTACCTCTCGCCCCCTCTCAGGTCCTATTGTCACATTCCTGGCTCAGGCCATCAGCACATCTTGCTTCAGCTACTGCAAGTCTCCCAGCTGGTCCCCAGTCCATCAGCCCCCCGCCTCCAAAGGCTCCACACTCGAATATAAACGCAGCTGCAGTTTGTCAAACCCAGGCTCCAAAGCCACACCTTCCCCCTGGCCTCAGTTACAGCATTTGCGTCTCTCCACCTGGGGCCCGAGGCCCTCTGGGCTCCACCTACCTTTCTAGGTGCATCTCCTTTTACTGCATGTGTGCTCAGGCTGATTGCAGGCACAGCAGGCCCCCAAACTCGCCCTGTGCTTTCTCAGTCCTCTGCCTCTGACCAATGACAGCCCCTCGCCCCCTCCCCCATTTCCAAGTAACGTCCAGTCTTCGGAACCCCACCAACCATCACTCCTTCCATTGAGCATTCTTCTATCTCCACTGGAAAAAAAAAATCCCTAATTGGGCCTCCCACAGCACTTCATTTTTTATCCCTTCATAGAAACTATCCATTTCTGCCTTAGATCTTCTACTCTGCTAAATATCAAGGCCCTTCTCCCAGATGATAAACTCCTTGAGAGCAGTCACTGGTTTTATTTCTCTTTGAAACACCTATAACAGCTAGCACAGCACCTTGCCCACAGCAAGGATACTGAATTCAAGTTTGTCAGATTCAACTGAATGGAACAGCAGCGTCAACGTCCAGGGTGTTGTCACAAGCGCCGGATGTTTCTACAGCTCACTCTCCTTGGAGGTGACGCTGGTGGGCTGTGTTTGCCTGCACCGTCGTCACAAACACAGTGAAAGAGACAGGAACTGACAGACATCCAGAGTAAGAGAACCAATTCCATTGAAGAATGACTGAAAGTCACTGATTAACCTACACATTCAAAGGACAAATCATATGTGTACATCACCCAAAAACAAAAGCAAAGTAACACAGAATTGCACATGGCCTCAGTAGAATCAGTATAGAAATATCATCTGACCCGTTATATCAACGCTACAGAGAATACAGAACCTGTAAAAGAACAGGAATTGTTGATTTTGTGAATGTTTTTAATATAACAACTGTTCTGTAATGAATACTTAAGACAGGCTATGAAGCCACGAAAGTGTTTTGAAATTAAAAAAAAAATTTTTTTGAAGTTTATTTATTTTTGAGAGAGAGAGGAAGAGAGAGAATCCCAAGCAGGCTCTGCACTATCAGCACAGAGCCCTCCACGTGGGGCTCAAACCCACAAACCACAGGATCGTGACCTGAGCTAAAACCAAGAGTCAGACACTTAACTGACTGAGCCACCCAGGTGCCCCTCCACGAAAGTGTTTTTAATGTGTCACTGTCATCAGTTCTATGAAGTAATTATCATTATAAATCCAAAACATATCTTGAATGGGTAAATCTGATAATCTAGATCATGGAATTGCACTGGAAGGGTATTAGCTGACTCAGGAGACTAATTATAACGAGGTATTGAGCTGCTTATCACTCGTCTCAATTGTAAAACCATAAACCACACCGGATGGGCAGTGCCTGCCAATCAGGGTCGGCGTGGGGTAGCAAAAATAACACTGAACAAGGGGCAAACACCCAAGCTCCCGTCATTAGCTCTGTGACCTTGGGAGCTCTTCATAAAGATCATCCCATAGGAAAAAAGCAGATCCCTTCCTTAGAGAAATATGGCTATGCCAGCAGTTGAAGCTGCTCATTCACAGAAAACACCCTAAAACTGCACAAAGATTACACACAGGCAAACACACACACACACACACACACACACACACACACACACACACACACACATTCACCTTTCCCAGACTAATACCTTCTTGCTTAATGGGCCAGTTTAGTACTACTATTAACCAGATGATTATAATTTGAGCAAGTGTTATCCATCCATGTCCTAAATAACAGTAGCTGACATAAAAATGATCGAACTGCTTTCTCACCCACAGAATTTATCAGCCAGAGGTCAAGGCTAAAGTTACTATATTTATTTCTGAATCTACTTTTGAACAATAATAATATCATTACATGGTATTTTTAAATTTCCCAAGCACCTGCCAACTATTCCATTTAATCCTAATAGCCCAGGAAAGTCAATGGGACACATTTTCTGAAGGGTGCAGAATTAGTGTTGGTGGCCTGAGTGCCTCCCGCTAAGCTAAATTTGGGGATACAAAAGTGATTAAGACAAGGCTCCTGATTTCAGGTTGCTTTTCGTTAGTGGTAGAGACAACACATTGTGTTCTAATTATTTCTTTGTGCATCTTAGACGTCCTCAGGGAGCACAAAGGAGAGGATTGTATTTCTATTGGGAAAAAAAAAGTGTGTGTGTGTGTGTGTGTGTGTGTGTGTTTATGGTGGGGGAGGGAGGCTGGGCAGAGGGAGATGTCAAAGATGGCTACACTGAGAAGGTGACTTTGTCACTGGAGCAAAGTCCCCATTCTATCCGTTCCTAGGAGAAGCTCAGAGTGATACTGAATCTCTGTGAGCTTGATATTTCTTGTCAATTAAATATGGGTAACAATGCTGAATTCACAAGGAGGATGGAATTACTAGAAGGATGGACTGAGACAGCATATGGGAGAGCTTTTGTAAACCACTGAGCACCCAATTAATACAGTATTATTATTTCCACTTTGCAGAGGTGCTAACTTGGTTAACTCAACAGCGAATGGCTTGCCCAGGACTGTGCCACACTCCCAACCCAGTGTCCCTCCTCAGACTGTGGTGGTCCTCACTCAACACTGTCCCCTGAAACCCTGGGGGACATATGGAAAGCACTCATCCTGATAATATTTTATGGGCCCTAAAATCATGTTAACATATTCATATAAATAAACATTCCAACATCTGAAGACTTTTCTGGGATATGTTGCCTCTAGATCCTAAGAGGATACTCTCCATGAAAGAAAGATCCAACAGAGCATTGTAAGGGAAAAATCGTGATGGAGTCAATCTTAAATATTTAATACAGGGATAAAACAGTATATATATTTTTTTACAAAGCATTTTAAACTGCCCAAAGTTTCAGAGCATAAAGCATGGCAGACCCTCAACTGTTTTAACTGATTTAACTGTGAACTTCAATAGAAAATGTTTGAATAGAAATGTGCCTTGCATTTAATAGGTATTCAATAACTGTTGAATTCAGAGATTTAGCTTGATTATTTTTACTCCTAATATTATAATATTAAAATTTGTCCCCTCTTATATCTATAAACTTTGCTTTATGCCAACCTATTATGGTCCATTGTTGAATTCTTCAAAGACAATATTTTACTTAAAATATTTTACTTATTTTATATAAGCTTTTATGTAAAATATATATAATTATATATATTTCATTTAAAATACTTATATACATACATATATATATATGTGTGTGTGTGTGTATATATATATATATATACACATATATAAAATTGTTCCTCCCTTATTAATAATCGTTCCAGAAAACCTTAAGTTAAAAAAAATGTATATTTATTGTATACTGGACAGTATGTGTTGGTAGGTAGAAATATTCAGACATTTATAGGAAATTCACAAATAGTAGTATTTACTGAATGCATCCATCTGTATTAGTCAGGGTGCCCCAGAGAAACAAAACCAATAGGTGATAAATAATAAGGAACTGACTCATGCAGTTATGGAGGCTGGTAAGTCCAAAACACAGCTGATGTCCCAGTTCGAAGGCCATCAGGCAGGAGGATTCTCTTATTCAGAGGAGGGTAAGCTTTTTTTATTCCATTCAGGACTTCAACTGATTACATAGGACCCACCCACACTGGGAAGAGCAATCTGTTTTATTTAGTCTACCAATTTAAATGTTAATCTCCTCCAAAACACCCTCACAGAAACACCCAGAATAACACTGACCAAATATTCAGGTACCCAGTGGCCCAATCAAAGTAACACACTAAACTAACCATACCATCCCTCCCTGCCCCCACACCCCCCAAAAAACCTGTTTTTTGTTTGTTTTCTCTAAATGTTGGTAAGGAATTTATCACCAAGGAGAAATCACTTCAACCAAACACCAGCACACCAGCCCTCTTCTTAGATAAGAAGGCAATACAGGCTACTGGGGACCTGAAGACCCTAGCTGCTTTGAATCAAAGTTCATCTTCCCCACTTATACGTCAGGTGACCTGGACACACTACTTCTCTTCCTGAGCCACCTTCCTCGTCTATTAAGATGGAAAAACAATAGTGTATACTGAACAGAGCAGTTGGAAAGATTAAATGGGATGACTGATGCAATGCCTGTCTGTCACAGAACACGTTCTCAATAAACACTGGCTGCTGTAATAATAATTGCTGTTATAACTGTGAGTTCCAATTCTAGGCCTTGCTGAAACCTACTCTAAAATATGGCATAACTGCCTTAACCAGGACATTTACTTCCATCGGAGCACATGTGGGAATTTTATCAATTACTTAGACACATACTTTTATCAGTTGTTTATACTCATAGATCATTTGGCCACAAGTAAGAGAAAAACAGTTACTCACCAATCAACTCAATCAAAATAAGTTTCTGTATTTAGAAAATCAGTGATGGGGGAAGAAACCCTAAAAGCACTGCACCTGAAGACTGTAAAGAGAGAGAGAGAGAGAGAGGTAGATGCAGACCTGGGCAGGGATTGCCCCCTTTACCTGCTGGTTAAAACTAAATTGTAGTCAGTAACTTGTGAAGAACTTGAAATTCCAGGACTGGAGACAGGACAAAAGAGAGATTGTCTCTCCTGTCAACCTTGTCTGTTTGGCCCCAGAACCAAGAAGCTTGGACTATAGTCAGAAGTTGCCTTCTGGAATGGCCTGGTCATAGCTACTGTGTGATTCAGAAGGCTCTCTTCACCTGAGGGTGGGCTCAGCCTCCTTGGAAACTACTGACCTTTAAGGTAACTCTGCCCCATCTCTACTTCACCCGAAGACTTAACACTCTGTGGTTTTGCTAGGAGGACAAAGGAAGAAAATGAGAGCATTTGGAGAAATTCTTAAAAGTAAATGATAAGACGTTTTCCTCTTCATCTGCCATGTCTCCTCACTCCTCCTCCTCCTGAAAATTAGGTCTGTTGCATCCTCAAGGTCAAGGTTAAACCTAGGTTGCTATTCATCCCTTTCTGATCCTGTTTGCCTATCTTCCTGTTCTCACTAGCTGCCTCTTCTGGAATCCATAATCTACTCAGAATAAGTCACTTCAACTTCAGGGGGAGTTTGGGGGGTAGATACACGCCCCCCCCCACAGGACTACCCACCTCCTTTCTTCTTGCTTCCTCTCAACATTTCCTTACTCTCTCAGCCAATAGAGGAGTTTAAACATTTAAATGTGGTATCTAAACTACATTTAAAGAATTAACCCATTTTGCCCCTCACTGCTCTAAACCACAGGGTGCCAACCGGACTCTAATTGCTTTCATCTGGTGGGGTTCCAGACAGCTCCTCAGAAGGAAGGAGCGCACATTCCTGGCACCAATTGGCTAATTCAATTTACTTCCACGGCATTAGCCTCTGTCAGAATATTCATGAGCAGGGGAATGAGGACCCGCGGCACAGGCAGGCGGCAGCCACTCGGGCTAGGGAAGGCGCGAGGGAGGGGAGGCGGACCGCGCGCCGCGCTCCGGGGACGGTGACCGCGACGAGGCGGCTCTTCTCCCCGGCCGGGCAGAGCGCAGGGGGCCACGGGAGGGCGGGGCAGGGCATCGGCGGGGTTGGCGCGCCTGGCATTGCCGCCCAACTCCCGGCGACCGCGCAGGGACTTTGCGAAAGATCTGAAGGCAGAAAAGCTGTGACACTTTTGATAGAGGGGGTCGGGGGGTGGGGGGCGGGGGCACGTCGCAAGCGGGGGCGAAGGGACCCAGCGGGACACCGGCCGCCCGGCGAGGTTGGCAGCGATGTGAGCTGGACGCCCGCCCCGAAGGAGTCTGGACCGAACGTCCCCGGAGAGTCGTCGGCCGTGCCAGGTAAAGCGGGGTGCTCGGGTGGGGAAGCAGGGCCGGCGCAGGGCGCCCAGTGCCCGCTGGCCCCGGGCAGCCGCCCCCCACCCTCCCCCACGGCGCCGCGCCGGGTCCGGCTCCGCGCCGTGCTCTCCCCGCGGGTAGCAGATGCCGCGGCAAGCCTGCGGGCCGGTCGGAGTTGGACTTCCTCGGACTTTGGGGGAAAGGGACGTAAAGGGGCTGCCCGGGCTGGGGAGCTGTTTTCTGGGAGCTGGGAGCTGGGGCGCGGCGGGGCAGACGGAGGACACGGCGCGCTCGTGGCAGGGCTGCGCGCGCCGCGGCATGGGGACTGGGGACCCCAGTCTCGCGGGGGAGCTTGGCCCCGGCTTCGCCCTCGTTTGCCCCTCTGGCTGCGGCGCCTCCCTCTGGCTGCGGATGGACGAGGAGGGCTGGCTGCGTCCCCAACTCGGGGATGCGCGCCAGAAGGGGGACCGGAGACCAAGGCTTCGGGGAGGCTAGGGCGCTTGCGGGGCCGATCGCAGCCCGCGCCTCTCGCCGCGCCCCCGCTGGAGCTCAGCCGGGGGAGGAGAATGTGATGGTGACTAGGGTCCCCGCCACCTGCCGGACATCGCCAACTCCCCGGATTTCCTGTCTCCGGGCCCTGACACTCCCAGGGAAAGCTCTGAATTGCGCGCGGGGTGTTTGGGTTTTGCTCGTTGTGGTTGCCGTGTGGTGAGAGCTGGGGTGAGGGGGGCGGCTAGGAGGTCGGATAGGGTGAAAGTTGTAGATTTGTAAAAGAAACGCGACCGCGGAGTCCCAGCCCGCCCTTAGCAACAGGACAGACTGTGGGCTGGACTTAGACTGAAGCTGGAGACTCGGCCTGGCTATCCACCTCGGGGGTGGGGGCGGAGGGTGGGGGTTGGAACCTGGAGGGCAGCCCGGAGGCAGCGCCAGAGCCTTTTTTTTCTGCGGAGACCGGGCAATGAGTGAGAGGGCTGGCAGCAGAACACCTGGGGGGGGGGGGGGGGGCAGGTGGGGAGACGGATGTTGGTCGGCCGGTGGATTCAGGGTTTGCTGTGCCATTATTTTTTGCCATTGTCATTACTGTTACTATTGCTGCTGTTGTTTTTGGCACAACCACCAGGAAGTATTTTGTCTTCTGATTGTTAATAAGTCTCCTGGAAACTGGGTCTGCCCTCCCCTGATCCCTTCTAGTCGCTGATGTCTTCCCACCAAAGGAAGTTACCCCTCAGAGCTGTGGTGGGGTCAGGGACACAGCCACTGGATCTACTTAAAAGCAACAAAAAAAAGACACAACTGTATGCCGTGATCGCACCGATCCTATAGACGGACGTTGTACTTCCATCAGCTTACCTTCCTCAGCCCTCCCTGGCTGGGGAGCCCTGGGGTCATTGCCAGCTGTGAACCCCATACCTGACCCAGCTTCTTCCTTTGGTGTCTTTATACAATCTGGAAATTACTTTTTATCTTAGTGTGCCCCCTTGAAGCCCCACTGGACATGCTACCTGCAGGGGCAGGCTTCGGTTCCCAACCCCAGAGGCGGCCACAAGGGCACCAGCAGTTGGCTCCTCTTGGCTTGGCCCCTGGTGAGAGCTGGCCAGCCGATGGCGGAGAAAACAGGGCAAGAGTGTGGGAGAACAGCGTGTCAGAGTTGAGCCAAGTGCAGGAGATGAGGTCAGGCCTCCTCACTGGCCACATCCCTTCCTGCTAGAGCAAAAAGAGAGATAAATGAAGAACAAGTGAGAAGTAGTATGAATTGGAAAACCAAGCTCTCAGAGTCTACTGAGTGGCTGTCACCACTGACTTTGGTGTGACCTTTCCTTTCCAGTGCTTCTGATTTTCCCTATTTGCCAATGCAGGAGTAGCCATGCCTTTCTAATGGGGCAGTTGTTGTGAGATGATCTAATTTTGTATCCAGAAAATGCTTGGGAGCATCCTGGGAAAGGACAGTCTACAAAATATGGGATTTTAACGTTTTGTGAAAAGTTTGCTACACTGCAGGTTACGGAGACACATTTTTAGCATGTGTGCCATGTGGCAGTGTAAAATTAAAATGGAAAAGGAAAGTACAAACATAAAAATGACTTAGCATTCTTGACATTCTTGTGCATACTTGTAGAAAAATTATCTTTCATTTGGGGAGAGTTGCCCGGGAATTTAATCAGTGTTTATACTACTGAAACGCCCCCTTCTACCTTTCTCCCCTGTAAAATTTAATGACCCAGTTCTCACAGGGAAAGGCAGTGCGAATGTAGTAAGTGCTGGGGGCTCAGAGGCGAGATCCAAGGGTTGTTAGGGGAACCATCACATAGGGTATGGAGCCTGGAATGGGGACGAAAGATGCTATCATCCTTGCAGAGCAGGGAAATGTTCCTCTGGGGAAAAAAGGTTGAGCAGTGTAGGGCAGCGGACCCCAGCACTGGTAGTCATCTGCTCTCAGCTTCTGGAAGGGCGCTCCATCAGTTGGTCCAAAGAGGGCTACCCGAGGTGCTTTTTCCTTCTCCCTTTGGTAAAGGTATATGGCCTTTCTCTTGTCTTTGGATCGGCCCTAACTTCTCTCTCCCCGGCTGTACAGTGTAATAGTTTTCTCTTGCCATGTCAAAGAGATTCAGACATACTCTCTCAGCCTCTTATATATTTGTAAATATTCCCCAAGTTCTGAAGCTTCTCAAAGACGTGCAGCTGTTGGCAAATTTAAGTAAATAGTTGGAAGTAATCAAGAGAGCCCCTGAAAAGTGGGTATGTTTTCCCCTGGTGGAGAAGTTATTGAATGCCTTTTGAGCTAGAAAATTAGCAGTTGAGAAAAGCAGGAAGGATTTCCTTGACTTCCCTCTACCCATAAACCAGTAGTTGTATTTTTCCTTCCCTCATAGTAGTGAGCACTGTTTGGTTAAGCATTTTTTACAATTTTGGACTTAAAATGGGGTTTTGCCTGGTGGTGTTCTATGGAGAGAGGAAAAAATGTAAAGAGATACGGAAGGAAGAGCTGCAGTGGCCAGAACATAAATCAGCCAGAATATATGGGGGGGTGATGAGAATAGGTCTTTTCACCCTAAAAAAAAATGTCCACTTTGGAAGAAAAAGAAGTCTGATTATTGGCATCCGAGGCTGAAACCAAGGCAGCTGATGCCGAGAGAAGCCAAAGGGCAGTTCTTCTTAGTTTAGAAACAGCAAGACAGCCTCTGCCAAAGATTGCTGTAAACACGGAATAAAGATTTCATTGTGGGCTGGTGTGACCAGAATAATTAGACAGTTAATTGTTCATTCTGATCTGGTGGTGTTGGAATCACTAGTGCAGAGCAGCGAAAATAAGAGCAGGGCGAAATAGACAAGTAACACATCACTTCTATCTTCACTTGTTTCACTGTGATGTACTTTGGAAATCCTGGTTCCTTTTCAGGGAAGAAAAAAAAAAAAAAAAAAGCAACATTCATATGCCCAGAACGCTGGGAACACTGGATCTACGAGCCACTGCTGCCATTTTTCCCCCCTCCAGGTTCTACTCTGGTTATGGATAAAATGTGGCATCTTCTAAAAACAGCCTGAGGAACCACAGCAGTAATGAATACATTAGGTAATCCCGGTGTCCATTACTAGATCTTAGTTAGGTGCAAACCTTAGCAGCCGCTCAATCAAAAGATAGGCAAAGAGCACCACATTTTTGTGCTCTTCCAACACTCTTTGCACAGACATTTAAAGTTTAAGAAGTAAATATTCCATTTTTGACATTTAATTATATTCTATTGTGAAACAAAATGCCTAGTGATTAATCTTTCACATTTAACTGAAGAAATCGCCTCCTCTGTGTTTTCATGCTAATTTAGAGACAAAAGAAAACATTTTAAGTGATAAAGGTGATTTTAAGCAGCTGAGCATCTACAGTTATTATAGGCAGGAGACTGTGACTTATTGGTATTTGCTAAAAGATGGCACTGTCATAAATTCCTTCCAAAATGACTTCTGCAGAAAAGAAATGAGTAAGGGACTGTAGAGAGCATTAAGTACTTGGTGTCGGGGGCTGGAAGAAGAACCATGTATTCATTAGGTTTAAACCCTCCCTGAATCCTCATATTGACATGGAAGATGGAGCAAAGTTCTCATTATTCTAATTAAAAAAGGAACATCTTTAAGTGTCAATGTTAAGTGTAATTGTTCTGCGAATAAAAGTACTATGTTATAAAATAAGCATACTAAATTACATGAGGCCATAAAGTCTCATAAAAAGAAATCCTTCATTTCTCCAAGATATTCATTTGGTCTCAATTTGTAAAGTACAAAACTATCTTTACCAACCTTTAGTTTCTTTTACCCATCATGAATCAAAAGGGATTGCAAAGGCAGAACACTTGCTGGGTGTTAAAGAGCGTAAGTGGTACAAAATTATGGAACTCTACCTTTCAGATGACAATATCTACTTTACGAAATGCACTGTCTACAGCAATTAAAAATAGAAAATCATATTGCCACATTAAATTATGGCAACAACCCATTATAAAGAGAAATTTAGCCTTTTCTCATTTAATTGCTATTCATGGTTCGCTAAATAGTTTTTCAGAATAACCTGCCAATCTCCTGCTAACCAGGACTGTCTAGTTAAGAACATTCCTAATTACATATGGATTCACTTAATTTTAGAACCCTAAAAATATCCAGCTCAAAGCATTACTCAAGTGCAGTGCAAACTAGAAACGGCCCAATTCCCCTCAAGGTATATGTAATTTTTTTTTTAAGTTTAAGGAATCATAAAAGAAAGAACATTTGGTATGGGAATGCATCAGTTAATAACTGCAATAAAAGAGTAAGGGAAACTATAAACTGGTAGGTCTTTTTAAAATATGCAAAGTAAAGTTATAACAACACCGCTCATTTCTTCTTCCAGAGCTAAAGGCCAATTACATAATAAAATACCATACAAAGTACAAACGTCAAATACATGCACAGCACTACCTGAAATGGGGGTGTTTTTACTACTTTAAACAATGTTTAGGGGCACCTAGGTGGCTCAGTTGCTTAAACGTCCGACTTTGGCTCACATCGTGATCTCAAGGTTCGGGAATTCGAGCCCGCATCTGGCTCAGCACAGCTCTGAGCCTGGAGCCTGCTTCAGATTCTGTGTCTCCCTCACTCTCTGCCCCTCCCTGGCTTGCGCTCACGTGCGTGCTCCCTCTCAAAAAATGAATAAACATTAAAAAAATTTAAGAATTTTCGACAATCTAATTAAAAGTTGGGAGTTTATTCCAACTAATGCCTTGACCGTGTTGAGAGCAAAGAGTTCTCTTGCATGGAAGAGATATTTCTTTATAGTTCTATAGCTCATAGCTGGAATCTTACATATAGTAGATTCTCAATAAATATATGTTGATTTCATTTTTATAAGGAAAAAATAGAATTAATAAAATTTCCAAGTTAGATGAATTTATAAAATATTATATGAAATACTGTACTTGAATACTTTGTTACTTTAAATTTTTTCTCTAAACGGGCAAGACATGCCTGTGACCAACAGTAATAATCATTGGCAAGTTCATTCTGGTATGGATATAAGGGAGGTGAGAAAAGAGGGAAAATCTTTAAAAAAATTTTTTTAAGGTTTTTATTTATTTTTGAGACAGAGAGAAACAGAGCATGAGCAGGGGAGGAGCAGAGAGAGAGGGAGACACAGAATCTGAAGCAGTCTCCAGGCTCTGAGTTCTCCCCACAGAGCCCGACGCAGGGCTCGAACTCACGGACTATGAGATCATGACCTGAGCTGAAGTCGGACGCTTAACCGACTGAGCCACCCAGGCACCCCTAAGAGGGAAAATCTTTAAAGGCTTTCCATTTGTGTTGGCGTTTTGTTGAGTTTTACCTAAATATTGTATGCATATCTACATAAGTCGTTAAAAATGCATGGTATCTCTTCATAATAAAGATGACCCATCACCAAATGATTATTATTCCCAACAAGTAGTCACACAAATTCCACCCTTGAAGTACTGAGTATTCATCAGATCAATTCTGACTAAATGGCTGCATGTTCCCTTCTGCATCAACTAATTAAAGGGTTACTAATAAAATAATAATTCCATTGCCAGTGGCAGTGGCTACTTCTGGTTGTCATTGAGGTTTATCTGACATATGGTCAAACCCAACCATGCAACTGCAATAGCGTGTTCAACATCTGTAAGGACAGAAACTTCCATTAAAGTTACTTGTGGCCAATACGCTCACACTTACCTGCCCTTGCACCTAATTTGTAACTAAAATCAGCAATGTTAACTGAATATCAAATCAAAAACAGGTGCCCGTAAGGAACTAAAATGTCTATTATAGAAAAATCAGTAGCCTTGTGTTTGTTTGTTTGTTTGTTTGTTTTCCTTTTAGGTCTGACCTTAGTGGAATGAACACCATGGTCTTGGTGTTTTCTTAGAGAACAGTACGTGGTATAATATGTTAGCGTAATTGGGAGCTAGTAGTCAAGAGAAAACCAGGATAGAATTAGCATGAAGATTCAATTACCCCTTGTTCCCAGAGAGAGTTGTTTACTAGGATTACAGTTAAGGTTGTGGTCAAAATAGCATGAAAAGATGCACAGTACAGCTTTCTCCTTCTCTAGCTGATATCTTTGCATGGATCCAAACTTTGGTTTCCATTTTTCACCCCCAACTTACAATACAGTTTATTAAATAGTAGCTGATATAAATTGTTGGATAGACATTTTAAGTGTGTACCTGAGCATATACATATTTTAAACATATTTCTAAAAATCTGTGGCTAAAGCTATTGTATACATAATATTTTCCTGAAGAAGAGTGTACATTTACTATCATATTCATTATCACTTTATTTTACTTTATAAAGCCAATGTCTTTGAATCCCTAACCAACTCTTAATATGTGGTTAATTTGTATATATCATGAATAATCGTGGTTAATTTGTATATATCATGAATGATCAATGAACTTACCATAATTTGTTTTTCAATGAATAGAAGTAATCTCATTTAGCCATTTAATTAAAAATTGGCTAAAGGAACTTCATTTAGAAGTAATTTCTAAAGGCAACCACATCCATGTTTTTTAATTTGAAAAATTATTAGTGCTCTGATATAAGTATCAGAACAGATGGAAATAAACACTCAATCTCAGTGTCTAAGATCTTTTTCCATGCAGATATTTTGAATAGACATGTAGAGTGCAAAAGTCATCATCGATTTGCCACCTTTTAAGGTCAAGGAAAAACCAACTGGACATTACAGCCATCTCTGCCCACCCACACACAAGCCCATATGTTGCCTTCTCTTCATTTTCTAATGCAAGAAACAATACAAGTTCTGGTCTCCCTCTTCTTCAAATCCCTTGATTCTCCATGTCCAAGGCCTCATCTGGAGTATGAATTTGCAAAGGCAGCATCATCACATCACTGAAAGAAGAAGCCACGCTTGAGAGCATGGGTCTTATAAACTTTTTTGGATATTAAATAAGTATCTAAATCTGTGCCCTTAATTTATACAAACTGGCAAGCACTCCAATTGGCAAGGACGTTCATCTTATAAATAAATATTAAATATAACTTTTGTACTATCATTAATATCACTACAAACTGTATTTAAAGCAAAAAGTATCTAGCAGTCAAAATACATTTTCATTAATATGGTAGTTTTGAGGTCTTCCAGTTTTATCTACCTTTACCCTTAGCCATGCTTTCATCTTCATAACACTTGGAACATGTACTTCAGTCTAAAAATGGGAGGTATACTGGTATTTGGAAATAAAATCCTCAAGCAGTCATTAAAAAATTAATCCATTTGGCAGTTCAGCATCTCCCTGGAATACTTCAGGCAGCTAAGCACAGAGGCTATCATCCGATTCACGGGCTGGTGAACATTTGGAGATCAAATTGCTGAGGGTTGTTTCTTTAAACACAGGAAAACAACAGATTTCTTCATGATATAGAAGTGCTATCCGTTTCTTTGGGTACATCTATATATACAGTAGTTCGCTTGTGTCAATTAAAATGTGTAGTATTCACAGAGAAAGCAAACAGGACAATAAAAATAACCACCATTTATTTCAGTCCTTGCCGCTGTGCCAGACGCTACACAGAGTATTTCGCATGCATGACCTCATTAGTCCTCTTTGTGAAGACAGCATTGTTACCATCTTCATTTTGCAAATGCAAAACCAGAGGCACAAGGTTAAGTGGTCACTGAGGGCAGATTTCAAACCCCGGACTCTCCAGCTCCCGTTACATTGCCTCCCCTAGCGCGGGATTTTTCAGCCTCCACACTACTGACATTTGTAGTAGATAACTCTTAATTCTTTATTGGAGGGGTGAGAAAGGAGCTGACCTGTACACTATAAGATATCCAGCAGCATCCCTGCTCTCTATCTGTTAGCTTCCTTCCTTCTGACTGTGAACACCAAAAATGTCTCCAGACACTGTCACGTGTCTCCTGCTGGGCAAGATTACCCCTGGTAGAGAACCACCGGCTTGGGCAAAGTTCAACCTCCATGCACTGCTTCCCAAAGCACACGTTTTCAACTTAAGGGTAGGTCATCCATTTTCCAAATGATAATATACATAATTCTCATAGTTATGTTGGCCACATTATAGATGATTTCTAAAATTATACTAGACAAAACTTTGAGAGAAAAAATTATTAAGTAAACAGGTCTTTATTAGTATCTTTTCCTATTAAACGGTTTCCTTTGGGGCGCAAACTGGGTGATCAAGACCGTGCTGTAATTGTATCTTTGTACCAACAAAGACTGGTAGAAATGGTTGAAAAATTTTAAGCCACAGTTCCCCCAGACGCCAATGAATACATTTTCCACTAGACTCCAGTACCAGGAGGACAGGGATGGGAACTCTCTTGTTCATCTTTTTACCACCTGAATGCAACATCATGCTGAGCGCATAGTTCTTTAATACTTCCTTAATAAATGAATGAAACTATGGTTAACCTAGTATAGGTTTTGAATTCTCTACTGTAAGCCTCTGTTGGCATGTATTACAAGTTATTTTATTTTATTTTTTTAATGTATATTTAGTTTGAGAGAGAAACAGAGAGAGAAAGTGCGAGCAGGGAAGGTGCAGAGAGAGAGAGGGCAGGCTCCAGGCTCCAGGCTCCAGGCTGTCAGCACAGAGCCTGATGCGGGGCTCGAATGCACAAACCATGAGATCATGACCTGAGGTGAAGTCGGGACACTCCACCGACTGAGCCACCAAGGCGCCCCATATTACAAGTTATTTTAATTTGTGGCACAAATGTGCAGATGACAGTATGCCGATCATATTTATAAATTTAATGAAGCCAGAAGGGAAAGGTGATACATTAGATGAAGAAATGGGATCAAAAAGGTTGATAGGACGGGACCGAGCTAAGAAGTTGAAATGTCACATGAACAAATGCCTGTGAGAAAGATAAACCATGTGAAGGGTGAGTGGCACCCTGGCACCTGAGTTGTCTCATTCTGTTCTACTCACCACACTCTACCTGAGTCCTATCTGTAGAATACAGCCACTGCCCTCAAAATAAACCCAAATATGCCCAAAATATGCTAAAAAAATATGCCCTTTGAGATGAGAGAAATGGTTGAAGGTCTTCAAAATGGCAGACCCAACACAGAAACCACCTGACATGGAAAAGACGGAACAGTCATCTCCAAGTATCTGGAATATCTTCATGTAAAATAGAAATTAAATTTATTCTGCGTCGCCACTGACCGTTGAACAAGAACCCCTGAATAAACACTACATAGAAGCAAATTTTATCCCAGCATAATGACAAGCTTCCTAACGACGAATTGTCCTATATTGGAATGGGCTCCCCTAGGAAGCAGTGAGCTCTCAGTCATCAGAGGGAAACATGCTGCTGACTGGCCTATGGAAGTCTGAGCCCAAATAGATGGGAGAATGTACCAGACATTCTCCAGGGTGCTTTCTACCCCTTCAGTGTATATGAACTCTTTCTTATAGGCTATTATTGACCTTGTAAGCTACTCAGTATAATTCTGGTAAGAGCAAGATCTAAGTTATCTCTAATCCAGATATTTAGAGTTATAGGGGTAAGTGCAATACAATAAGGACAGGGAACCTTACCATGTATCATCATAGAGAATAAGAACCACTTCCTGTGTGCCAAGGCTTCTGTAAAGTGTATTCCCCATATTGTCAAACTATTCCTGGTAAGAACCCCATAACGTAAGGATTGGTATCATCACCACTTTGCAACTGAAGAAATGGGAGTCACAAAGAAGTAACTTATCCAAGATGACACAGCTACTGATTCCAGTCTTACTACTTGAAACTGACAGTCCAAAGTTACAAAGTCTGTTTTATAAATATACAGCATAGCGATTCATCCATTTAACAGGGATACACTATTTTGTTTGAAAGGCTGGCAATTTCTAGAGTTTGAGACATATGGCTATTTAAATGCAAATACCTAAAACATTTTCCAAAGACTCAAATACAACATTTAAAAAATTATTTGCTGTTTTCTATTATCCATGATATTGTCCCCTCAAAATAGTGCATATTGATTGCTATGGATTGACTTTAAGTAAATGAGGGTTTTTAGGGGTTTTTTTGTTTTTTGTGGGTTTTTTTAGCATCTACAGAAGAAAGAGTTGGCAATAGCATTTTAGATACCATTTTGTAAATTAGAGAATTAGAACCCAGGCCTCCAGGCTAAAAGTACTTATATAAAAACAAGACTGATAACTTTGATTTCCACAAATTCAGGAAATTGTCATGGCCAAGGTTTTTAGACAGTTATATCATTAGAGATTGTGTTCTCTTCTGATCCTAATTATCTTGTTGGATTGTCTTTTGCTTTATGATTATCTTACTGGCTATTTCATAAAAAATAAACTGATTTTTAAAACTACTTTCAATGCCTTTATTATTTCAATGCCAAAAAAGATCCTGAGAAGGTCTAACCTCTTCTGCCGGAGAGCCCTGCATTCAGCCTATTTGTGACTCTGATTTCTTAAAGAGAACTTCCATTTTGCAATTTCCATCTGGCAACTTCCTATTCTCAGGGAATGCTGTTTCCTGCTCACCATTCCAGACAATAATCAGCCAAAGACTTCAAACATAGTTCAGCACTCTCTTTCTAAACTTACTGCTGCCCTGGTGCTTCTATGCACTTCACTGTGAACTGAAGTCCATAATTGCAGGTTTTTCATTCTCGCAGAGCATAAAGGCAGTTGTAGGAAGGGGCCCAAGCACTTATCACAGGACTGAAGATGGCATCGGACGCAGCTCTCGGCAGGCGGCTCTTTCGTCAAAAGGCAGAAGGCTTTGCTAGGCCCTGTGGCTCACAGAGTGCCTCCTCTGTCGATGACAGGGGTCATCTGCTGCTAAAAAAAGAGTCTGGCGCTATATGTTACAGCCCACCCAGCACATGTCTAAAATAACTGCCTTGTTGAGCCTTTTACTGTAACATTTACTCATGAGGGTACCATTGCACCATGTCAAACTGTGGCTTTAAGAATGTTCATATGACTTAGTGATGTAGAACAGAGATGAGCACACTCATGTTTTATTCACGGATTTCCTCCTAGGTTTTTATATTATTCCACAGGGGGAAACCTTTATAAAAAGAGTGTTCTCAATGTACTTTGTGGTGGGAAATATTCTAAATCAAGAACGAAGATGTCTCCTAAATGAACATGAGTCACAGGAAACATCTCTACAACTCAAAGCAGTGTGGAGCACAGAGTGTATGAAACCATATGAAAGCACACCCCAGTCACTCATGAGCTGACTGGTTATTCAGGGGTTTCCTACAGAATAAACCAGGAACTGACCTGAGAGAGAAACATCCTAAGAACACTGAGGAATGTACCGGGCAAGTGCTGCTACTGGTCCCTTGACCTTGGACTTCCCAGTTTCTTGAGTCAATATCTGTCAAAAGTCATATGGCATCAATCTCTCCCTTCATTCATAGTTCTAAGAAAGTTGCTGCCCATAAGGCCATGCAGACACCTTTAGAAGTCGCTGGCTAGGGGACTCTTTGGGGTAGAAGTATGTGACGTAGAGGGGAGAAAAGGACCACTAAGGCACAGCCTTATTTATCACAAGGGTAAAGAGAAAGTGTGGCACTATTAGGAATTTGTTTCATTATGATAAGCAGCTTTTAAGTTAAAGAGATCTGTTACCTTCCCTTTACCCCCACCCCACCATTATTAATGTCCAGTGGAAGATACCAAAGAGAACTCTTGCATCTTTGAGATAAAAAGAAACCTTTCATACATTTGGTGCTGGGAAAAAGAAATATTTAAACCAAATTGAAGGCATCAAAAATAAGTAACTGCATTGAAAAGCCACAGCCATATTGAACAATAAACAATTTATGGAAGGAGCCTGGAAAAAAAATTGTTTTTTAAAAAATTGAAAAGCGTAGCTTCTGACAAGTATTCTTTATTTATGAGTGTAAGTAGAATTTTTCAAGGAACACCAAAATACTAAAATAAAATGCAAGTTTGACACAGACATTTTTCTTTGAGGGTTGGCCAAAAGGGGAACTCTAGGTAGATTCGAGGTTAATTGAATAGTTTAATTCAATGATCATTATCTACGCTGATTGAGAGAACTGAAGAAGTCAAGATTATGTGAAAATTGTAAATGATCCAAATCATTTACAGTTGACTGGGGAAGTGTTTCTGGCCTTTGACTTGAATACAGGTATGCCCTGCTATCTAGCAATTCAATTTTTTTTTTTGGAGTTCAATTTTTAGAAAGACAAGTTTCATAAGTGAAGTCCATATGCCCAAGCTTGAAAACATCTCTTGTCCCACCTCCTCTCTTAGCTCAGCAACTTCCTACTTGCCCTGGGGTGCTGGTGGGCCGTACTCCCCAACTTAGTGCTGGGCTTACTTCATGCTGGGTATGCCAGATAACTCGATGGTCCATCAGTTATATTCTTGTTCTTGCTCTCTGTTCCCTTAGAGCTCCGGTAATTCTATAAATGTATGAGTCAGAGGGCAAGGAATGGGAGGAGGTACTGAGAAGGTTAACCTAAGAAGTTTCTGCCCCACAACTCCAGGCCGACATCCCAGACTGTTTACCACTATCAGAAACACAAAAACAAAATACCACCTCTCTTCAACAATTCTCTGGTTTCAAGGCAAATTGAAATATGAATTGTTTCAAAAGGATTCTGTGCATGCAAAGCGAATAGCTGTCAACAAAGCTATAATTAAGGAGATGAGATGCTGTCAATAAACTTGAAATAATGATTTTCCTTGTAGCAGCCACATTATGTCTTATCTGTTCCTAACCCTCTCCTCACATGGCCTCCATACAATTTTCTCAATATAATTTAGGAGGGGTGGGGGGACTCCCGATGTTGCTCTCTGGAGACTTTGAGAAATTCATAGACAGCACTCTTCTTCCCTTTCAGGTGGACATGTTGCTTTGTTTTCTGAAAATTCATGATGTATTTTTGACCAATTATTATCAACTGTCCTATCTCCAGTGTTCCATTCAGTTAAAGAACCCAACATAGTTTCATCAGCCGATGACTATAGCAATAAATAAAAATTACCTGCTGGGTGAATGAATAGAGCCTTGCCTTTGCAAATTAGTTTTACATGTGCTATTTCATGTTTTCAGCACCATCTGCCAACCACCCTTCTGGCTGCAACTGATTTCATACTATTTTGGTCTACTTGGGACATTTTAGATCTCAACAAATGTTTTTAAAAGGAAGTATGGACTTTCCCTGCCAATTAAGTCAGTTTCCTCACTCTTCCACTCTTAGGAACTGTTTCTACCACAATCTTGCTCATGTCACTCCCACCTCTTGAGGAAACCACATTTCTTTGGAACTATCTCTGATCCTTTTCCCCAAAATATGACTCAAACGTCTCTTCCTGGATGAGAACTCAATTAGCCATAGATTTCTCTGCCCATCCCCAAGCTTCCGTTGTTCTCCCTGTACAACTTACGTTTGTGCACCACGTTTGACGGTGTTTCTACCAGTGATGGTGGGTGGCTCAGGTGTGTATTTTCTTACCTGAGTAATAACTTCTTCAAAGCAGAGAGGGGATATTGCTCCTTGGAATCTAGGTGTAGCTTTGTGATGTGCTGGGGAAAGTAAATTTATTTTTAAATGTCATGTGGGCTGTGCTTTAAAGGTTGAAGACGCGGGAGTTGAAAGGTATACTCTTTAGAAGTGGCCTTGAGAAACTCAGCAATTACCAGAACAACTAACCATGTCTCCATCTCTGAATTCCAGGCACCACATGGTATTTTGGCAAACCTGTTTTCCGTGCCCTACCTGCTAAAATATCTTCTGACTTTTACCATCTGCCTCCTAGCAAATCCAGCCCAAATGCAAAATGAACAGGGGGAATTAGGTCCTAGATATTGGCACTTTCCCAGGGAAACCTAGAGAAATTCATTAACTGTTAGCAGTTTGAAATACTCATTTATAAGTTGAACCTAAAACACTGTCTCTGAATCTGTCTTCCCAGGTTGAGATGCATGAATATGAGCTATCCAGGAAATAGGTTCATTTAGAAGGAATTTAAGTTCTTAATGAATGTTTCCTACAGATTCCATAATGACTCCATTCTGGTTTTTGCCATGTAAAGAAGTGTGCCCTTTTCACTGTTGTTAGCATGCACTTTTTAGATATTCACTCCTACACAGTACAATGGCAATTATTTTTCCATGGGTATCTATAGATTCAGGATCTAGAGGATCTGCAGTGAGAATCAGCACATGCTCATTCAAGCCATATCTCTCCAAACTAAGCCTAAAAGCCAAATGCAGCAACATCCCAAATTAGGCCAAAGTACTATATGAACTCCTAAATTGCCACATGCATGTGATAAAAAAAGAGAGGAGTAGGGGCGCCCGGGTGGCTCAGCTGGTTAAGCGTCCAACTTCAGCCAAGGTCATGATATCATTGTTCCCGAGTTCGAGCCCCGTGTCAGGCTCTGCTGATAGCTCAGAGCCTGGAGCCTGTTTCAGACTGTCTCTTTCTCCCTCTCCCTCCCCCGTCTCTCTCTCTCTCTCTCTCTCTCTCTCTCTCTCTCTCTGCCCCTCCCTCACTCATGCTCTGTCTCTCTCTCTCTCAAAAATAAATAAAACATTTAACATTTTAAAAAGAGAGAGAATAAACCATATTAAAATTGGATGTTTTGGTCAATATCACATTGTAGTTTGCTACAATGTAATTTGGCACCTATCTCTATAAACTAACATAAATTGAAGATTTAAATGGGTGACTAGAGAATCAGAGCCAAAGGTGGAGTATTAGTCTCTAGGGGTTCCATGACAAAACAGCGCAGACGGGGTGGCTCAAACAACAGAAATGTATTTTCTCCTAGTTCTGAAGGCTGGGAGTACAAGATCAAGCTGCCAGCAGAGTCAGTGTTTAGGGAGAGCTCCTTCCTCGGATTGAGATGGCCACCTTCTCACTGTGTGCTCATGTGATCTCTTCTTTGTGCACGTGTGGCTGGGGGGAGGGAGAGAGAGAGAGTGAGAGTTCTGGTGTCTCTTCTAAGAACATTAGACCTATCAGATCAGGTCCCCACCCTATGACCTCATTTAACCTTCATTACTTCCTTATTCCAAATATAGCCACACTGGGAGAGGGGGAGTTACGGCTTCCACATGTGAATTTGAGGAGGATATATACATTTGTACCATAACAGTGATGTTTCAACCAATACAACTTATTAATGTATTTGTCACATTTAGATTGACTCAAGCATTAAGGGACCCCTGAATACGGTTTGAACCCACTGAGTAGAAGTAACTCGCAGTGGCCACACAATAGTTGCCTAACCTGCAAGTGGATTCTAGGGCCCCATGCCACCCGCCCACATCCCCCACCACCCCCCACCACCCCCCACAGTGCCTCTGTACTGATTAGATGACCACTGCATTTCATGCCATTTACCAATGTCTATTTCTGTCTAGTCTTAAGAAATACCGAAGGATCTAGGTTTTTCTCTCTAGTCTACTGGCTTTATGTTCTAGCCATTGTCATTTCTGTTACAATTCCCAGCAGGAAATTACTGCTGGTCTCCAAACCTTCAGTTTCTTCCAGCAAGGCACTTGACTTTCTACCAAGGCTGAATTCCCTTCAATAATCCCTCCGGTTCTAGGACTAGACTCCCAGAGTCTCCAGTGGAGAGGGGAAGTCCAAGCAAGATTCCTTCCTCAATGAAAAGGAACCATAAGTGGATGTGTGACCGTGTTATGTGTTGGAAAGAGAAAGGGTGCACCATGAGGGCTCAGAAGTATTACTGTCTGCAGTACTTAGGGCACACTACCTTCTAGCGACTATAACAAAAACACCAAATGTCAGTGGTTTAACATGACAGTAGTCTATTTCACATCACAGTTCAGCTTCCTATCAGGCGGTCGGTCTGAGTGCTTCTCCAAGAAATGACTCCAAAATTTACAGACTGCTTCCATCTCTTGGTTCTACTTCACTGAAGGGCAGAAATCTTTGCTTGAAGTCAACGGAGGAGGAAAGGCAGAAAGTGCAGAGGGAGGGTCTTTCAGAGTGTTTTATAGTTAGTAATGAAGTGGTGTATGTCACTTTCAACTGCCTTTCACCAACCAGAACCCTACCATTTGACTCCAAGTTATCAGCAGGGAGACTGAGAAATGTACTCTTCCTACATGCCCAGGAAAAAGAAATGGGACTCTTCAGCACGTGAACACAGCTCCCAACTTTTTCTTTACTACTGGGAAGCATCTTGGTGCTTAGATAAACTCACCTAGTTTGGTGGCACTGGGGATGGGGAAAGGGGGTGGGAGAACACCAAATAATTGTCAGGAATTTCACTGTATCTGTAACGTGAAATGCAAACCCCTTAACAAACCTCAGGAGATACAACACAGCAGTGCTGTATAATGGTCAAGTGCACTATCTCCGGAACCAGACAGCCTGAGTATGGTTGCTGCTGGTCCCAGGATCATATATAACCCACCCCACTTTCTGGGAATGTGGGTGTCGCTCCCCCTATCTGATGAGCTCCAGGAGCACTGGCTGGGGGTTTAAGCCACAGACAGTGGAGTCTGGTTGGTTTTCGATCACTATTCCTGACTCTTTCTGAGCCAGTGACATTTACTTAAATTCCTGGACAATTTAACTTCATCTCTCTGAGCAAGTTCACTCATCTGAAAAGTGGGAGTAATAATGCCAATCTCAAAGGGATTATATTTGATTAAACATTTGATATTTGTATATATATTTGTTACAATATACACATTATATTTGATAAAACATTGTGCACCTTCCCTAACACATAGGAAACACACAATAAATGGTAACTGCAAATACTATCAGAAGAAGATAGGGACTACAGTCCTCTTTACTACCTGTCGCCAATAAAAATGACTATTTCAAAACACACATACGCAACAGTTTTTTCAGTGGTACAGGATAGTTTAAAAAGCAGGAGGTTTGTGGGACGCCTGTGTGACTCAGTCAGTAAAGTGTCTGACTTCAGCTCAGGTCACGATCTCACAGTTTGTGGGTTCAAGCCCTGTGCTGTCAGCACAGAGCCTGGAGCCTGCAGCACGCTTCAGATTCTGTCTCCGTCTCTCTCTGCCTCTCTCTCTCTCTCTCTCAAAAATAAATATTTTTTTTTAAATTTTTTAAAGCAGCAGGTTTAGAATTCTCAAATCTATGTATAAGCTGTGTGACTTTGGTCAAGTAACTTGACATCTTTCTTTAAAATATATTCCTACTACCCATGTCATGAGATTGACGTCATCACTATGTATCACTATGTATCACTATGAGAGAACACATAGAAGCATCTAACACAGTTCCTACAACATAGTAGGTATTTAATACAAGCTGAGTACCGGTTACCAAGTTCCTCTCAAATGGTTTTGCACTGGAAAGTAATATCTCACACTACAAGAGTGAGAAAATACCATCTTAGAAAGACATGTTTGGAGAGAATAAGTGATTACAGTTAGAGCAGATGCCTTCGTATGATGATTTTTTGATCTTTGACCTTTATCACCCCTCACAGCCCTATTTAAGAACAGCTTCTCGATGCCTCTACTCAAATGACAATCATTGTGCAAAAACTCCATGTCTCGCCATTCAGGAGCTTACAGTACACATCTTAATAAACCATAATGAACTGAAGACGTGACGAGTATAACTGGATAAACAGGCCTCTCTCCCCAGCTGTCATGTCTGTTTGTGACAGCAACTGATATTTCATTGTAAAAGATGCTAATTTCAATCTGAGCCGTGGCGGTGTTGAGAGGAGCATAAAAGGAATTCTTGATTATCTCTATCAGTAACCGTGGTCCCTGGGGATGTGCTCGGAAACTTCAGATCACATATGGCAAGAGTGCTGTGATAAAATATGCATCAATGAGGCTTCACGACTTATGATAACAAAGAAGTGGAAAGTTTTGCCCTCTGTGATAACTATTTGTGGCTGGGATTTCTCTCTTTTGTCTATTTCTGGAGGCTTAAAAAATGACATTTGTTGTACTAATTATTACATCATTCTGTACCTGGACCACCATCTCATTTCTGTAACTGTTCTGTCAAATTCCTGGGGGCTTATCATAATACTGTTTCAACAATGGTGATTTTCCCAACCTAAATTTGAGAAATAATAATTACGTTGGCTGCTGGACCACATTAGCTGCCTATCAGACTTAAACAAACACTAGCTGTTATTTCAACTTAAATATCATTGCTTACTAAGCACTGGCCAGGCTACAGGGAGGCCAAAGTTTTCAGAGACGCAAAGCACACACCACAGGGGAGATGAGCAAGAGAGCCAAATCAGGGTGGCCACTGTCTTTCCTTGGCGATGGGCCATTCTTTATTTTTAAATTATCGTCTTCCTATTTGGGGAGCAGGGAGTGTGGTGATGAAATTTATTACCTAAAATGGCATGAATGTGAGATGATCGTGTCTGGGGGGAGAGTTAATATTCTTCTCACTTGGCAAAACTAAAAGTTAGCAACTCCAACTCCCCTCTTGCTTTATTTTGACCAGTCCTTGAAATTTCAAAATCCGGAAGGCAGCTGGATGCTTCCCTCTAATCCCAGCACAAAACCTTTCTGTGGGTGAGGGCTTCCCGGCCATTTTACAAGGTGTCTGTTCCATTCAAAAGCTCTCGTGGTAAGAAATTTACTCACTTTGGGCACCTGGGTGGCTCAGTCGACTGGTGGAGCATCTGACTTCAGCTCCAGTCACGATCTCGAGGTTCGTGAGCCCGAGCCCCACGTCAGGCTCGCTGCTGTCAGCCTGTCAGCACACAGCCTGCTGCAGATCCTCTGTCCCCACTCTCTGCCCCTCCTCCACTTGTGCTCTCTCAAAAAATAAATATTTTAAAAAAGAAGAAATCTACTCAGTTGATCGATCCAAAATCTGCCTTCATATAGCGCAACCTTTGCTCCTCTCGTGTTACATGGAATAACCCTCATCCCTTTAGTTACGACGATGCTTCAAATGGACTAAGGGCAGTGTCGTCTCCCAGTCAGCCTGCAATCTGGTCACCCACATCTGCTGCTCATGTTTTCACTTCGTGGTGACCCTACTAACAACTGCCCCTCGCTTCCAGTCACCTCCACGGTCTGTGCCCCTACAAAAGAAGGGTGCGATACATCCATTTCCAACTTAGAAATATTCATTTAATTGTCCAGAGAACAAAGCCCGAAGTTTTTAGAGAGGCACTAGCTTCTCCACCATTTGCTTCCACACAAGCTTTCCCTCCCACTGGTACACATTCTTCTCTCCGATCTTACTCTTTCCTGACCCTGGGCCTTTTCTCATCTTGATGCTAATCTCTATCTCTCCAAGCCTGACATACTCTTCAAAGCCCACCACTCCCCCCACAAAACCTTCTCAGATCCATAGGCTGGTATTCACTTCTCCATCCCCTAGATTCCCACAAAAGGGACTTCATGTTGCAATACCAACACTAATGATTTATCTACTTGTGTTCCCGTTGGTCTCAATAAGACATTATAAGATCTATAACTGCACGGACAGCCCCCCTTGCTTTTGAATACCCTATAGTGTCTACCACAGTGCTCTGCGCTCAGTTTAACGTTCATTAAAATTCTGTACTGTTGACCGAAATGGTCCCTCGCAGGCACACAACCTATCAAATACCCTTCGACTGCCATTCCCCAGTTTGCCAACCCCACCCCCCACTGAGATCTCTCCCGATCTTAACCTACACTGTCCAGTACTGTAGCCACCAGCCACATGTGGCCATTTAATTTTAAACTCACATTAGTGAAAGTTACACGAAATTAAACCTTCAGCTCCTCAGGCTCACTAGTTACAGTTCCGGTGCTATCCACAGCCACATGTGGCTAGTAACTGCCACACTGGACAGCACAGATATGGAACATTTCCATCACCACAGACAGTCCTATTGGACAGCGTGGGTCCAGCACTATTCCGACAATAGAACCACTACCTTCCCTGCTGTGTGATTAGCCACATCACACTCTTGCCAAATAGCATGCAAGCCTCTGGCTAATTAAAATCCCCAGGTCTTCCTTGAATGAACAGCTTTTAAGCTCAACTCCCTTCATATTGTACTTAGACAATTACTTTTGGGGATCTAAAGGTAATTTCCTCCCCACCACACCCCATTAAATTCTAATACATTTTATCTCTTCTATTTTATCTATTTAGCTTATCAAGATCTTCAGTTTTTCATTCTGGCATGCTTTGGGCTATCTTATCCTGGGTCTGAGTCACCTAAGCATTAGTTGATATGATAAAAATGCTGCAGGTAAATAGGGTAGGTATATAACTTCTCATCCAAACGAGGATACTTTTCAGAGTGAAATGGAATGCTGTAAAAAATTATGCTGACACACAGGCATTAACTGGGACTCTCCAGAGCTCACCAGGGTGGATGGAACTCTGTCCATGGAAGGTCACATCTACACTGTCACTAGAGAAAGTCCTCCAGATTATGTGAATATGTTAACTAAATTTTATCTAATTTCAGACCATATCACTCCATTTCATTCATGATGCTAACATGAGAAATAAAATATCTTAAGTTCAAATCATCTTACTCTTTTCAGCATTCAATAAATGAACCAACACATCTTTTCCAAAAAAAAAAGAAGAAAACACAATATAAGTAGAAATACAGTGTATGTATATGTAGATAAATATGAGGAGAATTCATTTATAAATGAATTTATAAAATTTGGATTTATATAAATATAAGCAGAATTCATTTATAAATGAATTTATAAAATTTGGATATAGTATCTTCCTTACTGTTATATAAGGACTCCAGAGGTCCAGAAAAAATCTGCCTCATACATAACAGACTAACAGTGACTTGAAGCTAGCTTTTCAGATTCAAACAAAAGGAAAGAACACATATAGCAATCTTATATGACTTTTTTTTTCTTCTGAAAATGTCACCTTGAAGGAAGCCTCCAGCTCATGGTGGTCACTAACTAGTACTTGCCATTCATCTATGGCAACTGGGCCAACAAAATCCTGGTAAAATCCTGACAGAACATGGTGCCCAGATTTTGTAAAAAAAAAAAAAAAAAAAAAAAAAAAAAAAAAAAAAAAAGTAAAGAAAAAAATAAGTATGGATGCTTAAAAAATGAAGAAGATGATGTCACGCTCCCAAACCCACATAAAATTAAGATAAAATAAAGATTTATGTGGAAGTCTGTTCTAGTGGAATTTATGTACAGAAATATGAATATATTTGGGCCAAAAATTGGACAAAAGCCCCATAAATTAATGTAGCTAAAAGTCAGATAAAGGTCACAGCATAAGACTGACGGAAAGAGAGGAAAGAGTCATACAGTAAAACCTTGGTTTGCAAACATAATTCATTCTGAAAACATGCTTGTAATCCAAAGCATTTGTATATCAAAGCGAATTTCCCCAGAAGTAATAATGGAAACTCAGATGATTTGTTCCACAACCCAAGAATATTCACATAAAAATGATTACAATACTGTAATTAATAGAAAATAATAAATAAAATACACAACATAAAGGACAATAAATTAATCTGCATGTACCCTTGAAAACTTTTGTGGTTGGTGTAAGGGAGACAAGAGAGAGGAGGGTTATTGGATAGGACTAACTATCCACTATCACTATCAGAATCACTGCTGTCTGTCGGGTCAGTGGAATCTTTTTCTTTTTGCGCAACTTTAACAAGGAGCCTATCCAATGACACTTGTTTTTGCTTCCTTTTGAGGATTTCGCCGAAATGTGACATGTCATTATTGTTAAACAGATTCATCGCTTGCCTTATTCGGGTGGTGCTTTTCTACAAAAGTTCGCACTGTTTCCCACATTTTACACATCTCCCTAATCTCATTTGAAGTGAGGGATTCCCGTGCCTTTTTCTCCTCTTCCTCTGCAGACGAGATGCAGACACACACTTCTTATAAAATCTTGCAATTTTGGCCACTCACATACCTCATTTGTATTCCTCGATTTCCTTAACTTCACCATAATTAACTCCTTCTTCTTACTGCCTTTTTTTTCAACCTTTTTCTGAATGGGGGCCATTATATACATCCACGTGAATGTTGACTATAGTGCAGTATTAATAAACTCTTGCCACTTACTGTATTTAACCTAACTGGCAATAAGGCAGCAGAGGAAAGGGTCTGTATCTGCAGGCGGCCTGACCTAGAATGAAGCAAAGCATTCCTAAGCTTCCTCTTGTACCGAAATACAAAGGACAGTCCATAGGTGCTTTGAAGTGACAAAAAATATACCAGTGCCAGTTGTGGGCACCTCCCAACGTTCCGAAAAATCACTGATTTCTGCCAAACACCACAGCCTGAGCATGGGAGATGATCGCCCACAATCCTGCATCAAGGGAAAGAGAGAGAGAGAGAGACAGAGAGAGAGAGAGAGAACCATTGGCTCAGTTGTGATCAAGTGACATTCTGTGTCACGTACTACTCGTATTGCAAGACATCACTCGTTTATCAAGTTAAAATTTATTAGAATGTTTGCTCATCTTGCAGAACACTAGCAGAACAAGTTGCTCACAATTCCAGGTTTTACTGTTCTAGACCGAAAGCAGAAAAGAGGGGCCGAGTCCAGGCTCCCTGCTAACCAGCCCTGGCACCACTGGCCCTCCATACCCTCTGCGTGCGTTTTCTCATTCACTCCAGAAACAGCTCTTTGCCCTGGGATGCCCCAGGAAGGGGGGTGTGTGGGAGGAGTGGCCTCAGCTCTCAAAGTCCACAGGGACAGCCTTGAACTCAAATTCTCCAGCGTTCACATCCTCCAATGCTACAAAGAAGTTTCGAAGGAAACACTTATGGCTTCTCAAACCCGTTGAAAATATAGTTCTCATTTATAATTAAAATGAATTCTTTTGGAGCTGTCACTTATTTCTTGGATCTCCACAATGTGTAGCAGGTGTCTACAATCCATCTTTCCTCCTTCCAAGACATTTTTAGGGCACTACATAGCATTATTCCACCTATGTGTTTTACTTATTTTTTTTAATGTTTCTCTCACATAGATTATATTTCCTTAAACTTGAAATCAGATATTTGTAATTAGGTGTTTATAAGTAAACTATTATTTCAACAAAATCTGACTTCTACTGACCTATTACAGAATATTAAAATGAAAATCATATTATCTCTTAGGAAAATACTTACTTTCCTCTGAAACCTAGGTAGGGAAAACAATGTTCTAATCAATAATCTGGGTTGTATCCTTTTATTTTGGTCCTTATTTTAATTCCCAAGCTAACAGCAATTCACAGGCAGTTAAGAAACCCAATTTGATCAATTTTCTAAGTCCTGTGTTTTTCATTAGGATGATCCTTAAGGCCGGTGGCCTTCTATTAGTTTGGCGGACAGCTCTGGCTAATGTTTTAATGATCCCTAGCAAGGGAAGCAAAAAAAGAGAAACAAATAAGGTGGAGGGAGACTTCACTACGGTGAGGAGAAGTTCGATCAGGCAGGGAGACAGAGTACATAACCACTAATTAACTCTCGTCGTTTCAACATCTGGAAGCTAAAAGGAGACACCCAAGTACCCATGTACTGCTGACGAGTCAGTCCTTGAAGTCTGCGCTAGAAAGAGTAGCCCCTAATCCAGTATTCTCAGATGCTAGGAACTTGTCAAACAGCCTGGCTAGTAATACGATTACAACATCTAACCTTTGAAGGCATAACTATACCAAAATACTTGTAAAACAAACAGGAGGAACAACATCATCTCTTGCAACAGCCTTCTAACTGTTCCCTCTGCTTCCATCTTGCCTCTCTGCTATGTAATTTACACACAACGGACAGAATAGCCTCCAAGAACAAACTAGATGGTATCACTCTTTTGCTTAAAACCTGCGGCTAAAGATTTTCTACTGCAGTTAGAATAAAGTGTGAAATTCTTTACTGTGATAATAAACCCTGCTTGACCTGGCCCCTGACCACTCACACTTTGAGCTGCATGTCTTGGGAACCCAGCTATCATGGCTTAAACACTGTAACAGTTAAACGAGCAGGAGATGTAAGCACTTTACCCTTACCCAAGTAAGAGATTCATTTTCTCCTCGTGTAACGACAAGTTTAGAGATTGGCAATGCAGGGCTGGTATAGCTACTCGACAGAATCATTAAGGAACCAAATTCTCCCTGGCTCCCTGCTGTGCCATCCTTAATATGTGGCTCTTGCATATAGTTGCAAAACGGCTGCTCTATCTCCAGGCGCTGCATCTGTATTCCAGGCAGGCAGGAAGAGAAACAAGGGAAGGATGAAAACACTGCATGCCAACAGAGTCTGTGACTTTTAATCAGAAAAACAATCATTTCCCCAGGATCCACAAGCGGTAGTCATCATCTCCTTGTTCAAGACAGTATCACAACGCGACTGCAACACGAGGAAATCAAGTGTTGTGATTTTTTTACTTCACTTCCTAATCTTTTCCCTCCATGCGCCATGCTCCAGCCATCGTAGCCTGTCTGTCCCTCCAACACCTCTTCTTCCTTCCCATCTCTTGATCTTAGCACTTATGGTTCCCTTTGCTGAACTTCTTTTCTCCAAATGGCTGCACGGGTCATGCCTTCACATCATTCAGCCCTCTGAACAAATGTTAACTCCTGTGGGCTGCTTTATCTGACGCTCTTGAAAACACAATCCACCCCATCTCCAGTCCCTCCCCATTTTTTATTTTGTTTCATGTTTGTTGTAATGGGTTTATTTTCTTCATAGCATGTCTTGATATGTGAAATATTGTATTGTTTCTCTTTATGCCCTTATTGTCTACACCCACTAGAATATAACCTCGTAATAATGAGGTTTTCCCTCTCTTCTCCTTGCTACATTCAGTGCCTTGAACAGCACTTGGCACAGGGCAGGTGCTGAGTTAAGAGTCTTCTTCTGACTTAATGAATGGATCAATGGACTTCCTGACCTATCCCGAATTTTCAACCCTTTTCTGCACTGCGTTCTCACTCACTTGTCTTTGACTCTGAAATGAATAGCAAAATGGTGCTTGATTCTATTTGAATTTTTTAATTATATTTCATGTTTTCTTAAATTTCCATATTGCTTAGTTGGCGTTTATAAGCATGATTTTCTTGGTCATAAAATGTGTTTGCTCGAGGAAATGATTTCCAATTGTCTGGTATATGCATTGGACTTTTGGTTCCCCTATCATATAGAAGCCTCAATTATTTTATTCTTAATATTTCTAAACATTCTTAATTATTTATTATTCTAAATATTTGGGCCATGAACAGTATTTTCACATTTTCTGAGTGACTCTTTCTGTGTTCTAGGAACCAGTATTCAAAATTGATCCTGCACCCTTTTCTTTCTTAAAGTCCAAGAGCATATTTTTTAAACAATTTCTCACAAACATCTCTAGATCCATTATAAAGTAAACAATCAAGACATTCAATTTTCACACTCTACTATCAGAGAAATCTCCAAATCTTTGAATACAAGTATTTTTGACTGTCTGATTTTTATCCCTGCTTCAAAACTTGGTAGATAAGTAAATGACTTTAACGTGACTTTCCTATTCCATCTCTTTTTGCATCCTCTAGAATACATTTTTGCAGAGCATTACAGAGGGACTCAATTTTCCTTATCCCGGAGATTTAACATTTATTATTCTCAAAGCTTCTAAAGATTTTTTTTGACGTAGATTTTTCCTTTACATTCATTTGTCCTGCTGCAGGGACAAAAAGCTAGGAGAGGAGGAAAAAAAAAAAAAAAAAAGAAACGAAAAAGAAAGAAGGAAAAAAGAAAAAAAAATGCACCCAGCTTAGAAATCTTTTTCCCTTTCCCTCATGGGCATAAATGAGAACCTTTTCAAGGCCAATCTTCTAAGAACTCATTTTTTTTTCACTCTAGCTTCACTGAATAAGGGTGGGGAGCACGGATTATCTGAAGTAAAAGTAAAAATAGTGCTGAAACTATGTTCTTCTTGAGAAGCCTGAGGCATGGTACGTTAAAAAAAAATATATATATATATATATATCACCAAATCGTCCCATCCTGGGTTTTTTTTTTCTAAAGAGACAAGAACATTTGGATACCCCAAGCAGAGCAGCCAAATGTACGATAACAAAGGCTATTCCCCATAGATGAACTAAAACGGATCTTTCTGGAAGTGGGTTCCAGTCCCTGGTGATCACACCCCTTCTGTCATTACAGCTATTCTGCCGGCAGCCTGACTCTGGGGTAAGTGCCAGGCTGCCCGGTCAATGTCCCTGGATTAGCATGGGGCCTGGGTCCATCCCTGTGTACAGAGTGACAACAGACAAGGCAGCTATCCCTTGAAGGAGATAAAATCTTTCAGGAGATTACAGAATAATTGCTAGCAACCTCCCAGAGAAAGAGCAGCTGTTCAAATTTTAGGGGTTGCCGGAGTCACTGGAGAGGGAGAGCTTATTGAAAATGCAATCATTTCTTCTTTCACCTTACCTTTACTGGATAAGGGTGGGAGCATGGAACTAAGTGGAAGTAAAAGGAGTGCCGAACCAAGACTCCACATTTGATAGGTGGGAGGGGGAACTCGGAACCTGTGTTCAACAAGCTCCCCAGGTGATCTTGATGCAGGTGACCCATAGGCAACACTTTCGGAAAAGATACCCCAAACCATTTAATGGGCAAAAGGGAGGGATATGGCTCAGGCCTTGACAACTAAGCCTGTTCCCCAAAAGTGATGAAAATAGATTGTTGGACAGAAGAAAAAGAAAACAACCCAGCCTGGTATGTATATATGTGTGTACGTGTGGGTATGAATGCCCTTATTCACTAACATTTATGGAGTTATGTAAAATGAAAGAAATCACCCTTGCCCCAGAGGTGCTCAGTCTCTTGAACAGAACACAAGCCCCCACCACCCCCAGCGGTAAGTACGTGGTGAAGGCGTCCTAGGCAGGGGGTGTGGAGAGCAGAGGGCTCAGATTTACTGAGCAGCTAGGCTGTGCCAAGCACTGTGGGGACAGGTGCCCTGCAAGCTCTGCCCGGAGGCACTGAGTCTGCCTCCAGAAGGGAGATGACATTGGAAGAATGAATGAGAATTTACCTGGTAACTAAGGTGGACACATTCCAGGCGGAAGGAGCAGAGCCCCAAAGCACAGCCAGGCAAAAGGATCCAACACGTTTCCAATCCAATCCCACTTGCCCCAGGGCTGGGTGCAGAGAAAGAAATGGTGGGAGACCATTTCCTTAAGTTGCCACCAAAGCCGCGAATGCTTTTCTACACTCAAAACTTTCTCTTGTGTCAGTTGCAATTTGTAGAAATCATATCGTGTTTGCCACACTCGTGTTAGCAATGTCGAAGCTACCGTAATTTATGCCTCAGAACTTTCCAGCAAGTGTGCATGATAAATCTCAGTCTGTGTCTCTGGCACTGTATCAGTAAGGTGGACAATTAATTTATCATTTGGAAAGACTCTTTGTTTCTCTGGACGTTTCTAACAAGCCCTGTGTGGTGACTGTAAGTATTTCAATTAGTTCGCAAAAGCAAGTTCCACTCACTTGTTGCCGTTGCTTCCTGGTTACCTTTCTCCTGGGCTGGAAGCATGCTGCAAGGCAGTAACAGAAGCTTGGAGAAGGAGCTAAGGGGAGGAAGGTAAACGCGTGCACTCGAGGGCATCCCCCACACCAGACTGAACAGACTCCGGCATTATCAGTGCTGTGCACTTGAATGAAATTTTAAAACAAAGGAGAAAATTGTCTTCCTAGAAGATGGTACAGTGCTTTTTTTTTTTTTTTTGGTTTCTATCTGCGCTCTCCTTTTTTATAAATTTGTTTATGAGTTTTACCATCTCCTTAGGTCACTTAACCTCTTGAGATAGATACATAAAAGAAAACCTAACAACCTTGGAACTAAGAACAGAAAATAGTCATTTTTTTACATACACCTCTCTGCTCAGTCACTCACTGATGACAGTAATCAAATGAGAAGAATCATGTGAGGCCACCTGGGTGTCAGCTAGTGTTCCATAACCAGCAAACTCCCAGAAATTGGGAGTAAGTGTTCACAGTTATAGCAATTTGGCAGAGAAATATTTTGTCTATTATATCTAAAAATAAATTCCAAATTTTAAATTTGGGCTTGTGTATTTTTTATTTCATTTTTCTATCAAGTCACTTTTATTGTGCTCTATAAAAACCTCAGAATATAGCAGATTAGAAAATAAAACCAGCCAGCCTATCAGCACAGATGGTTTGAGATGCCAGTCCAAGATTATCCTCAGACCTACAATAATAATAATTACAATATTAGTTTACAGTTGCACAGAGCGTTCTGTTTTTCAAACGTTCACTTGGTAGCAAACACTTGACAGCAACCTTGCTAATTGTTAATCTCCATTTTACAGAAGAAATTCATCTCCAGAGAGGTTAAGTGAATAATCCAAAGGTCACACAGCAAGTCTGAGGTAGACCTAGGACCATGACCTGTGGCCTCTTATTTTAAGAAAGACTTTTTTTTTTTTCCTACCATAACTCAAAACTACCACTTAAAAAATGAAATTTTAGGGGCACCCGTGTGGCACATCTGACTCTTGATTTGGGCTCAGTTGGTGATCTCACGGTTTATGAAATCGAGTCCTGTGTCAGGCTCTGCACTGACAGTGTGGAGCCTGTTTGAGATTCTCCTTCCCTCTCTCTCTGCCCCTCCCCTGCTCACTAATGCTATCTCTCTCTCTCTCTCTCTCTCCAAATAAATACACAAACATCAAAAATAAATGAGATTCTAGAAAATTTAAGAAAATCTACCAACATTAGGAAGAAATGTTTTATAATTTTTCTAGGGCATGGTTCAACAATGTTTAAAAATAATTTTCTGTTTATGGATGATTTTAATGACGGCAGAGATTTTAAGGATCCATAACTTATATACCTTCCCTCATATTATATGGATGGGAAAAACAGACCTAAAAATATCACTGTTATTGGGGTACCTGGGTGGCTCAGTCAGTTAAGCTTCCGACTTCAGTTCAGGTCACGATGTCACGGTTTGTGAGTTCAAGCCCTGTGTTAGGCTCTGTGCGGACAGCTCAGAGCCTGGAGCCTGCTTCAGACTCTCTGTCTCCCTCTGCCCTTCCCCCACTTGCACGCATGCTCTCTCTCCCTCTCTCAAAAAAACCAAACAAAAACATTTAAAAAAAATTTAAAAATACATATCAGTGCTATTTATCGACAGAGCCAGGCATGATAGATGATACATCGCCTGGCCCAGTATCCTTTCCACTTATAAGCACAGCCTCTTTCGTTGATTTATTCAACAGTTACTTATTGAGTGCCTACTGCACACCAAGGGCTATCCTAGTGTGAAAAATGCAAACAAGCAAAAATCCCAGCCCTCTTGAAGCTTACATTCTAGTTAGGACAGACAGATGGTAAATAATCAAAATAAGGAAATTAAACATATCGACAATAAGCACAATGCTGATAAAAAAAAAAAGGAGAAAGGGGGCCCTGAGAGCAAGGGAAGCAAGAATTTTAAGAGATCATGGTAACACACAATAGTCTTTGCTCAAATACACATATTTATATTATATATATGCATATATAATACATTTATTCAGAGTTTCTCAAAAATGTCATTGCTTTTGGCCAATGATGGAAGTGCATTAGGGGCAAAATCATAGTTCGCTAACCTTCACAGAAGGTAAAGCCTTTGAAACAAGAGACTTTGAAGATTTAAATGCCCTGGAGAAGTTTTATGTCTTATTCTTGCCATCTCCACAATCCAAGGGGCAGAAATGAAAGAGAGCAGATGCACCTTTTATAATTAATTAACAAGTGTTTATCGTGCTCCCCTAACATACTTGGATCTGTGCTTGAATTGTGGAGAAAACAAAAAGATATTTGGTCCTCTCTTTAGGGGGTTTAAAATCCAGCTTGGGTGATTAGAAAAAAAAAAAAAAAAAAGAACAAACTTAAAACATCCCAGGAGCCATGTGGGGTGAAAGTAAGCAACAGTGGCTATGAGATGGAGTGAGGCCGCAGGCTCACTGAGGAAGCTATTTACAAAAGCCTGGGTGGGAATCTCTTTACTGGGCACTGTACTTTTTATGGGACCTGAAAATTCTCCTACAAGGAACTCTACCCGTCCATCAGATAATAATGTAACAAGCATGCTGTAATATCTTTTCTATTGTAGCGAATTCATGGGGACGCGGAAGTACTCCTCCAGGATAAGAACTGAGACCAAGACGAGATAAATAAGAGACATCAGGAAAATAAAGCCATAGCATTCCTTCAATGCATTTAATGTTATTTTAATTGATAAATAAGATCCATGCTTTAATACATTTTCACTATGTTTGTTCTTTTGGCTGAAAGAGCATAAATCTTAAGTATCCATGTGGCTTAATGTGATGCTTATTTTCTGGGCTTGTGCTACATGTCAGGGAGAGAATAATGACTTATTGTGGATTTATGAAGGAGGTCTGTAAAATTTTATTTTATCTTACTTGAAACAAGAGGCAGGGAATTCATCCCACTGGATGGTAGTAACAGCTTTTTATTACATCAAAGCTGGTGGTAGCTTAGAGAGGAAAAAATTGGCCTTCAATAGTGTCTAACTTTCATGACCCAAATGAAATGAGATAGACAGTCCCCTCCCCTGGCTGATTCTTTATACTGTATGAAATATTAAAAGGGAGAAAAAGAGAGAGACAGAGACAGAGAGACAGAAAGAGGGAGAGAGGAAGGAAGGAGGGAGGGAGGGAGGGAGGGAAAGAAGGAGGGAGGAAGAAGGAAGGGGGAATGGGGGAAGGAGGGAAGGAAAGAAGGAAGGGAGGGAGGGAGCGAGGGAGGGAGGGAGAGAGAGGGAAAAGAAAGTACCAGTAGTAAAAGCTCATCTTTACACAGTACAGTGCAGTTGAGAACACTCAGGCGCCAGAGTGAGATGGTGTTACGGATGACTTAGAACAACTGAATCTCTGGTACAACTCACAATGGCCATCTCTATCATTAGTTTAATTAAATTCCCTTAAGTTATATTTGTAACTAGTTCGCTATTAGGCAAAAACAAAACAATGAAACAAAAACATGATCAAGCTTTTGGGAATATCTGGGAAATAAGTCACTCTAAATCACAAGCTAGAGTTGACATTTTACATCTCCAATCTTTAGTAAAACTATCTACACTAGTTTTACTGTTTTAACTTGAATAGAAATCCCATTTTCTTATCTAGGAAATACATGTACCTCCATAGTGTTTTGCCTCGGCTTTCAGGGCATTTAACCCCCTATCTACAAATCACATCTTTTCACATTTGTTTGCCACCCCAATCAATCGATGGTACACTCCTCAGGAACAGGAAGTGTGCTTCATTCACCTTTGCTTTGCACAGAGTAGATGATCACTAACCTTGAGTCAGCATCGCCCTTGCCATGACCACCTTTCAAAGACTCTCTCAATGACGTCATCATGAATAACCATTATTGAGCAGGACTGTAAGAGATTCCCTCGGGTCCTACTCAGGACTGCAGAACTGTTTGCATCTGTATTAACTCATCCCAGACCCTGTGGGTTCTTAAATTCCTATTACATGTCTTGGAGTTTTGGCTACTTCTAATCTGCTGGGAAACCAGACCACTACAGTTTTTTTTTTCAGGTGCCCTGGAATAGTAATGGATTTCCAGTGATAGTCCCAGGAGTAAGAAGAGTCCAGTGAGTGAAAATAGGAGTTGTAATCAAAGAATTTTCTGAACTCTCTCCTGACAACTCAGAACTACCCCCCTCATTTTAAACTGATTATTGGGTTCTCATATATGTATCAGAAAGATGAGGCTAGTGTCTACATAATTGAGATGTTATATTTTCCAAACCTAAAAATTTTTGTAGTTATAATAGGTTTACAGATTCCTGGAAATCGAGTCTCTTCCCAGGTAAATGTTTCCTTGGAACTCATGGATTCTACAACCTTATAAGCTACTGACATAGTAAAAATCATATTTCAAACATGACACAGTGTTTGGCCACACCCCAGACATTAAAAGTCTTGTGGTCTTTTTTTTTTTTTTTTTTTTTTTTTTTAATTTTTTTTTTTCAACGTTTATTAATTTTTGGGACAGAGAGAGACAGAGCATGAACGGGGGGAGGGGCAGAGAGAGAGGGAGACACAGAATCGGAAGCAGGCTCCAGGCTCCGAGCCATCAGCCCAGAGCCCGACGCGGGGCTCGAACTCACGGACCGCGAGATCGTGACCTGGCTGAAGTCGGACGCTTAACCGACTGCGCCACCCAGGCGCCCCAAGTCTTGTGGTCTTCTTACAGAACAGAATTGACTCGAGGATATATGTGTCCAATATTTCAAGCATTTAAAACTCCTTAGATATAAAATTTTTGGTAGAAATACTGGAGTTTTCTTGTTACATTTATAACTCTAAACACACACACACACACACACACACACACACACACACACACACACACTACTTGCAACAATACCCATTTTAAACCTCTTGTGGATTTTACATACATTATCTAATTTGATCCTTATACTGACCACTCATAAATATGGGCTAGTGTGAGATCTTCATCAGTTAATCTGTAATACTTAAATTCTCAAATTTGATTTGGTTCTAAAACTAGCCTCCTGAATTCTCTTATCCTAGATATTATTCATTTCTTGTGTAAATGTCAGAGGCCACAGAAAAACAAACTCACATTCTGCCATTTGGTATGAAGCAAGGAGTCTAAACCAACATCATTAGGGGAGTCGGCATCGGTGGTAAGCACTACAAATACTGAAGACGTGTTTCCAAGTTAGAAGTAAAGGGCTTCTACTCCCCTCGTGTCCTTCTTGTGACCATTTCATGTTTCCTTAGACTTTATAATGTATATCATTTATGTCATTCAGAAAAGTTAATGTTTGTAAAATGAATGTGGCCTTATTTCTCTAAATATACACTGAAGAAATGGGCACGTCCATAAGTATTTGATATTTTTCAAAGAATAGCAGCTGCTATAAGTTACAAAAATAATGAGATTTCTATTCCTTAATTTTTAATGTAAAAGTAGTCTATAATGAGTAACCAGCATCTCTGATTTAGGTATGCCTTAATTATAATTTTTAAAGCATTTGTTATACAGCTCATTCTGGACAAATTTGAGTGTTACTTGGAGACTTATAATGTTGCTACACACACATACACACACAATTTTTCCTAATTCCTTTTTCTAATTTCATTTCCAACAGTGAAACAAAGCAGAGAGCCTTAAAAAAAAAATCTCTTCTTGCATGGTTATAGTCTACCTCAAGATTTTCTATTAACTGTTACTTTACATAATGCTAAATTACCGTGAAAAACTGTGGAATTACAGAGGAGGCTTGTGGGGATACAAAATGAATATATTAGGACTCAAACAGGTAAAATCAATTCCTAATTCTTAGTATACTAATGGCCATCTGTGGTGTGACTTAAGAGGTGTACACCCAGGATTGTGAAGTAATTTCAGAGAAGAAGAGAAACATTAAAAAAAATGGGTCTATTGTATGTCTCACTATAAAGGACTTCTCCAGCCTTTTTAGAAAAGGTGCACATTTCTAAAACATTTCCTGTTATGTGGAGCAAGGGAATATCCTAAAAGAGTTTGCAATTCTTAAGAAAGGGAGAAGAGAAGTATGACAAGTTCCTTTAAAAATGTTTCACATGTTCTCTAAAATAGCAGACAGGGAGAAAGGAGCCCAAAAGCTTTGAACCCACGAGATAAAACCAGAACAAAAGGAAGTCAAACAGAATCCCAAGGAAATCAGATTTCATACCTAAGAGAAATTAAACTCATAGTATAGGGTTTCTATAGCTGCTGTAACAAATTAGTACAGCTGACCCTTCAACAATGTGGGGGTTAGGGGTACCAATCCCCGCACAATAAAAAATCCACAAATAACTTTTGACCTCCCCCCCAAAATTACTAATTGCCTACTGTTGACCAAAAGCCTTACCAACTAACATAAACAGTCAATGAATACATTCTTTGCATGTTATATGCTGTATTCTTATAATAAGGTAAGCTAGAGAAAGGAAAATGCTGTAAGAAAATCATAAGGCAACGAAACCCATGTACAGTACTGTACTACATTTACCCCCAAAATCCACATATAAGTGGACCCATATAGCTCATACCCATGTTGTTTAAGGGTCAACTGTACTTAATGCTTAAAACTATGCACATGTAATATCTTATAGGTCTGGAGTTCAGAACTTCAAAATGGGTCTCATCATGTAGTCTCAGGGTTGTGAGTTCAAGCCCCATGTTGGGTTAGAGCTTATTAAAAAAAAAAAAATGAAAAGAAAATCATTGTTTCGGGTACCTGGCTGGCCCAGTCAGTGGAGTGTGCGACTCTTGATATCAGGGTTGTAAGTTTGAGCTCCACACTAGGTATAGCGATTACTTAAAAATATAATCTTTAAAAACGAACAAAAAAAAAAAACAAAAAACAAAACATCCCAAGATGGATCTCACTGGCCCAAAGTCAAGGTGGAGCTGCACTCGCTCCTTGCTGCAGGTTCTAAGGAAGAAACCGCTTCCTTGTCTTTTCCAGCTTCTAGGTGCCTCCTGCATGCTTGGACCATGGCCCCTTCCATCTTCAGAGTCGGCGGTGGCAGGTCAAGTCTTGCTCACCCGGAACCACTCTACGACTCTTTTGCCTCCCTTTTCTACATATAAAGGACCCGCTTTAGTTTGCTGGGGCTGCCACAACAAAGTACCACAGACTGGTGGCTTGGCCAACAGAAATGTATTGTCTCACAGTTCTGGAGGCCCAAGACAAAGGGTGTTGGCAGTATCCTCCCTCTGAGGGCTGAGAGGGAATGATCTGCTCCCGGCCTCTCTCTTTGGCTGGTAGATGACACGTTCTCCCTGTGTCTTCACATGGTCTTCCCTCTCTACCTGCCTGTGTCCAAATTTCCTCCTCTTAAAAGGACACAGTCATATTCCATTAGGCCCAGCTTTAACAAACTCATTTTACGATTACCTCTGCAAAGGCCCTATTTCGAAATAGGTTCACATTCTGAGGTAACAGGGATTAGGATTTCAACATATGAATGGCGTGGGGGGGGGCCAGTTCAACCCAAGCACCTTTGTGATTACATTGGGCCCACTTGGATAATCCAGGACAATCTCCTCATTTTAAGGTCAGCTAATTAACAACCTTAACTCCACCTGCTTTCTTAATTCCCCCTTTGCCATATAAAATAACATTTTCACAAGTTCTAGGGATAAGGACATGGATGTCTTGGGGGGGGTGCATTATTCTACTGATCACACTCACTTCATCCTTTTTATTTAATGTCAAGTTTTGTTTGTTAAGAAATCTGTTATATTTGAAGACACTCTTAAGCACAGAGAACAAACTGAGGGTTGCTGGAGGGATGTGGGCTGGGGGAGGGGCTAAATGGACAAGAGGCATTAAGGAGGACACCTGTTGGGATGAGCATTGGGTGTTATATGTAAGTGATGAATCACTAAATTCTATTCTTGAAATCATTATTACACTATATGTTAACTAACTTGGATGTACATTAAAAATAATAATTAAAAATAAAATAAAATAATAAAAAATACATTCCTGGGACATTAAAAAAAAGAAATCTGGTATATTTGCTGTATGTTGATTCTGGAGACATTTTAGAAGATTGACAAATGGTGACTATTAGGAAAAACTGCTATTTCAGTGAGGGGTGGTGCAACTGATAAACGTATATAGAGCCAACGCACATTTTAGGGCTAAACAGATAATTCTAGAAATTATAAACATAGATGTAATGTATATAATATTTTTTAACTTAAAAATTTAAATATGTGTGTACATTTCCAAAGTTCTAGAAGATGACTTTCCATTTTATGTTGATAGTATTATACCTAAAAACCAGATAACATCTAAAAATTTTGATTATGTTAGTATTACATACTCTATCTCTTAAAAACAAATTAGTAACCAATTGCATTTCAAGTATGACTATACCATTTAATAAACATTACTTCTGAAAACAGTCTTGTGGAGAAGAAAGAAAAATTTTTTTCAAAGGTCAAGAAGGAGTCAAAATTTATAACCAAGATGTGGAGTTCACATAAAGCCATCCCAGAAAAAATAAAGTAGGAACTAGTTCTTTTTCAGAAAAACATAAGTTCCAGATTAGCTCCAAGCTAATCTACTAGTCCCACAGAAAGGCTGGGCCTGACATCTAATAATGTAAAAGCCTAATTTCTAACAAATAATGATTTTACTGAAAATAAGTCATAAAACACAAATAGTCCCTAGGACCTGGCAGTGTTCTGTCAAAATTCTAACCTGGGGTTTGGATTCAAATAAAAGAGCAAGAGGAAAAAGCATGAGCACTACTTATTTTTGTAGGTTTGCTATGCATGAGACAGATACATACATTTCAAATAACACTACAAGACAGGTAGGTAGTATTTTCCAGTGTGGAAGCAGACTCAGAGAAGTTACAGGATTTATCCAAGCTCAAACTACTTCTAAGGGCAGAACTGGAATCTGAACTCAAGTCTGTCTGACTTGCAAAAGCTCATGTTCTACTCCACGCTGCTTCCCTGAATCAGAAGGAAATATAGCATATGGATTTTTAATCTCTTTAGTTACAGGATATATATATTTTTTAAGTTCATTTATTTCTTTTGAGAGCATGGCTGAGGGGCAGAGAAAGGGGGGGGGGGGGGGGAGAGAGAATCCCAAGCTGGCTTCATGCCGTCAGTGTGAAGCCTGACGTGGGGCTCAATCTCATGAACTGCAAGATCATGTCCTGAGCTGAAATCAAGAGTTGGACGCCCAACCGAGCCACCCACACACCCCTGTAGGATATACTTTTAATAGGAACCTATAACTCTACACATAATATATATTCAAATTAAGTATTCTCTTTTTAAAAAGGATCCAGCCCCTATGTTAATGGTTATATGCCAGACATAGTGGTTTTAGGTAATATATTTTAAAAAGGATGTAAATCTTATGTTTAAATTCTCATTTCCAAGAGATGTCTCTCAATTGTGAATTTTTATAACTAAGGATTTCTGTTTTCATGAGGATAGTTAAAACTTATGGGGTGCTCATTCTGTTGCTTTGTCCATTTGGTTTTCTTCGTAAGCCCTTTGTATTAAGGAAATAAAATGACACAAGGTCTCCTGTCCTGAACGTAGCATTGTTGTCCACAAGGAGGATCTGAGGTTGATGGCATGCTTGCTGCCTGGCATATTCTTTTCCAAACGAGATTTGGGGTCTTGTTGATTTGGTAATTCAAATCGTTTAAGAGGGGGTACGTCTATGCTTTGGGTCCAGGTGAGTCTAATACCTACTGAATGCAGCATAGTTTTCATAACTGATGTTATATGATCACAGTATTACTTTTCCACTATTAGATTTCTCTTTGAAATATTCACTGCTCCAGTAGTGTATTAGTATCAAAAAGTATCTACTTTGGGGTTTGGATTCAAACAAAAGAACAATAACAGACCAATTTTTAACTTGAAAACCATAACCAGGACATTCTTTTAAAGTAACAGTGGGATTTTTCTCCCACTAGAAAAAAAACTAGATGAGGCAGGTAGCTCCAGCAATAATTATTGATAGGTGATAAAATCTACGGATCGACAAAAGTGTCCTTTTAATACAACTCTTTATTGATAGGGTCATGATCTCCAAAAAGATCTTCTGAATTAAGAATGAATTTTAAGAGCAAGGAATATTCATTAAAAAGAGAGACCATGTTTGTTTCATGTTTCCTAAGTTTGAAAAAATACGGGAATTAGTAACCTGCAGTTAACCTGCTATATTTGTGCACTTCTCATTAATCAAAGTGCTTTCCATTGTAACTGATAAGACAGAGCAGTGGGGCAATATTTCTTCATTAGTGCTGGTTGGCTTGTTTTTGGGTTTTGTTTCCTACTGAAAAAAATTAACTGGTGATAATGAAATAGTGTCTGTCGTGTTATAGGTGTTGTATAGTGAATCACTACAACCTTCTTTGGGATTGCTATCCATATTATTGGAACATGACATTTACTAAATTGAGGCTAGACTCAGGGAAATGAGGTCACACATATTTTGTAATCCATTTATATGCATGGATATAAAATATACATTTCCTTGGCTATAAGAAGAAAAAAACTTCTTTTCACCAGAACTAAAGAGAAAAATGAGGTATTTTCTTTCCAAAAATACCGATGCCCTATGTGTCATTACACAATAATGATTGACAGCTGCCTAGAGGGCTTAGTCTCAGGAAAGGCTAATAAATGACCAAAAGAAAATAGCTCATTAGGAGCTAGAAAGGAATGACTTTTTATATCCTACAGCTAAATTTGTGACAAACATGATTATTGGCCTTACATTTTCCAAATGGTCTCCCTTATTTCATTACAGAACAGAAACACACACTACTGGAAGTCAGCATGTCTTCTAGATGATTCCAGCAGAGGAGTGCTACCTGTAAACAGCTTGGCTACTCAGAAATGTACTGATTTCAAGAACAATATTTCAATCCCAGTCATTCCCTCCTCATACTTGAAGGTCATGTTCTTAAAAATCCCTGTGGGCGGGGCGCCTGGGTGGCGCAGTCGGTTAAGCGTCCGACTTCAGCCAGGTCACGATCTCGCGGTCCGTGAGTTCGAGCCCCGCGTCGGGCTCTGGGCTGATGGCTCAGAGCCTGGAGCCTGTTTCCGACTCTGTGTCTCCCTCTCTCTCTGCCCCTCCCCCGTTCATGCTCTGTCTCTCTCTGTCTCAAAAATAAATAAACGTTGAAAAAAAAAATTTAAAAAAAAAAAAAAATCCCTGTGGGAGTAAAATTGCAAGTTGAGAAACTATCACTGCAGAAAAGATGAGGTTGGAAGTCATAGTCAGGAAAGAGTCTAGAGAAGGTTTTATACTTTCATTCACTAGGTATTTCTGGGTGTGTGTGAACATGCATGTACAAATAATGCACACTAAATAAAGATAAATAACAAAGATGTTTCACTTGTTTTAAAATTTAAAATAATGGGTACTATACTATGAATTTTCATTGGTCTCTCCTAGCTCCCCAGAAATTGCTCAGGATTGCTTTTCCCCATAATTTCAATGTCCTAGATTTTGTTCCGTTTGTTGCACAGAATACTCATGCTAAAAGATTTTCTGCATCTGTTGATCCATTCAAATGGTCAACTCATCTCCAATTTGATAACACCTCGTTAGTAAAAGAAAAATATTTCAAAATAAAATACCATGTATTTAAATATGTAAATGCTCTAGAAAGACTTCAACTGGAAAACAAAACAAAAACTGCCTCCCAAAGTTTCCCAAATGCTCCCTAAGGGACAATATCTGCCCCATCAAGGACTTCTAATTTGGACCAAAAGTTAGCAAACTATGGCCCACTGCTTATTTTTCTATACTTGTCTATATAATACTTTATTTTATTAAAATCAAAGTTTAAATCTAAGTCTTCTCATCTATGATTTGAAGAATAAGCATTTTGTCCATTAGCAATTATACATAAAATTACAGTAATTTTATGCTTATTTTATTATCTTTAAATTTTTAATTCCAATACAGTTAACACAGTGTTACATTAGTTTCAGGTGTACAATATGGTGATTCAACATTTCCATACAACACCCGGTGCTCATCACAAGTGCTCTCCTTAATCCCTGTCACCTATTTTCTCCCGCCCATCCCACCCACCTAACCTCTGGTAACCATGAGTTTCTTCTCTATAGTTAAGAATCTGTTTCTTGTTTCGTCTTTCCCTCCTTTTTTCCCCTTTGCTCGTTTGTTTTGTTTCTTAAATTTCACATATGAGTGAAATCATAAGGTATTTGTCTTTCTCTGATTGACTTCCACTGCTTATTTTTTATACAGCCTGCAGCTTAAGAATTATTTACATTTTTACACGGTTAGGAAAAAACAAAAGGATACTGTCTGTGACGTTAAAAATTATATGAAATTCAAACTTCAGTGTCCTCAAATAGAGCTTTATTGGCACACAGCTACACTCATTCATTTACGGCTCCTTTTGTGCCCCAACTGCAAAGCTGAGCCACTGTGGCGCACTGACTGGCCTGCAAAGCCTAAATATCTGACCTTTTACAGAACAAGTTGGCCAACCCTTGATTTAGATTGCAACATCCCCCAATACATCACATTACACATTTTCAGCCTTGTCCCTGATGATCCCATGACCGAATCTACATCATCAATCCATCCCTCTTCATTGATACAATGTAATTCAAAGGCAAGATTTTGTCTTTTCTTCTATCCTGCCCCAAGTCAGCCTGTCTAACTCTTCTGCTTTGGGGTTTCAGTATTTTTGTTCTGTTACTTTAATTCTCTCCAGTATGAATTACTTTTCTTGTACATAAAACCCATATATTCCTCACCCTAGCAGATGATATTTATTTTATATCTAATTACTATTACGTGAGAGTCCTTTACCTCACTGCCAGAAATTTGCCCCCGTCAGCTTCTCCTACCATTTCTCAGGCCTTTAAGAGTTCCTTGGCAGATTCCATGGGGACTTCTGTCTCACCACAAGGAATGCCATTCTGTTGATCAGACATACAGTGGCAGCAACTGCTGCCACCGTGGCTGAGTTGTTGACTGCTCTTCCCTTGGCTGCTCTTTCCAAAGCATGGGACAGACTCTGACTCGCTGAGGTACTTATGAAACCAAGTGCAGGGACGATGGAAGAAAATGTAACACAAAACATAACTGACAACTGTTACTAAAATGGCTGTTTGCAAAGCCTGGAGCCCAGGCCTGCTAGGACCAGAACGACCCATTTCCAGGAAGTCACAAGCCACCTCCTTGCCTTGGTACCCGGGACCAACAGAGACCCCGTCAGACGTGGAGGAAGTTGCTCTTCTCAAACCAAGGCCTGTTTTGTGTCCTACTCCGTGTCTGAGGACATTAACCTTTCTCCCAGACAGCTATTCTTCTCAAGGGAAACCATGTCCTCAAAGACTAGGGACTGAGTTGGCACCAGGGCCCAGACAATAAAAGCCCTTGTCCGTGAGTACAGTTTTCCCAAACAATCCGAATTGATTGTCTTCCAGTCTCTGCTACAATCTTTTCCCTAAGATGAAGCGACAAGAAAATCAGATGTGTCTTTCTCTCTGAGCCCTGTCTTACCTCACAATCCTATCTAGCTCAAATCATAATTTTCAAGCATACAGTATCTGTATTTAAATTTAGAGTGTGTGTGTGTCAGGCGTTGGGGGGAAGTTCACCAACTTTACTCCATAAAAGCATAAGTAATACAGCAAATCTCCATTATTTAACACAACTCTTAACACTTCAGTGTAAAGCATCTTTACTGAATTGCCTCACTGCCAACACATCCTGAGAGTAAAGGGCTGGTATTTGCTTTATATCTGCATAACTAACAATATCCACCATAATGGAATATTCCACAATTGTATATTTTATATTTCTCCGAGAATAAAAAGATGGTCTGTTCCAAATGGAGGGAAATTCCCATAACTCTTTAAAAGGTAACTTTTCAACCTAAAAAGCAAAACCATAAAACTTTAGGTTTTATTTTGAACAGAAACTGTAACCAAAAATATTACTATTTTCAAAAAGGTACAGAGCAGTACACTAGTGTATATTAGAATTCCAAAAAGTTGAACTCCTCATTGGAGAGGTATATTTTTATATTCTGCTTGCAACTGGTTTTCAAAACACTAAGAAGAGATCAATTAGCATTTTGCACAAAATTATCTGCCCACCCTCTTTTAAACCCATGCGGAATTTTCTGTTTAAACCATTCTAAATACTTTGAGTTTTTAGATTCTCCTGCACTTGAACATTTTGGCTTCCAGTTATCTATTAAAGGTTTAACTATGCCCTCACAGTTTCAGATTTAGGTCAGTAGGGATCTGTCTACACAAAGCAAGCACAAGTGAAAAGACATGTCTTATGCATTTTCTAGAAGGTTCTACTTTCCTGGTCTATCCACTCTGGTCTTATTGTTATTATTAATAATGCATCCTATTCTATCATTCATCAGTTTTGTCCAGTCAATTTAGGTGTCGTTAGCAATAATACAGAGGCTATTTTAATGTAAGCCTTTATAAAGACAACAAAAACATGAGATTAGTTAAGAATGACTGAACCCATAGTGTAGAATAAATATTGCATAACTTATTAGCAAATATCTATAAATATATATAAATCAAGTAATATATAAATTCACCATAAACCAATAAATACTTTCTGTAACCCTGTAACCTCTCTTTTTTCAACAGATAAGTAGTCTGGCCTCACATCAGATCTGGAGGGAGTAGGAAAGAGTTACCTATTGACTTATGAAAAGCATCTACAGAAAATATGATTCATTTGATCATAAAATGCACATAAACATATTTCTGACCTGATACCAAATATCACCCTGTTGATAGAATATATTTTTTTAATATAATAAAGTTTTCGAATATGGTTCTGGCTTGCAAATATTTTTAAAAAGAGGTTTCAGGGGCGCCTGGGTGGCGCAGTCGGTTAAGCGTCCGACTTCAGCCAGGTCACGATCTCGCGGTCCGTGAGTTCGAGCCCCGCGTCGGGCTCTGGGCTGACGGCTCAGAGCCTGGAGCCGGTTCCGATTCTGTGTCTCCCTCTCTCTCTGCCCCTCCCCCGTTCTCTCTCTGTCCCAAAAATAAATAAACGTTGAAAAAAAAATAAAAATAAATAAATAAATAAATAAATAAATAAATAAATAAATAAATAAATAAAAAGAGGTTTCACAGAGGCACATTGACATGTGCTCTCCATTCCTAAAACAGAGTAGGGCCATCCAGATTCCCTGTGAGGTGTGGTGTGAAAGGGTGAGGTGCCAGGGGTGAGGTGTGAAATCAGCTCACCTCCAAGTCAATTCCAGCGGATCCTGTTCACAGGTCAAAGGAATGCATAGATCTATTATACACAGCACAGTTGGCTCCCTATTCTGATTCTCCTATCAAATGTGTAAAAGACAAAGGCAGCGGTACTCAACTCCTTAAAGGTGGCATTTTTACAAAAACCAACCAATTCCTTTCTAAAGAAAAAGAATCAAGGCTGTATAGCTATGCTGAATTTTTACATATACACTTTTACAGGTTTTGGTTTACATTTGGATATAAAATATCCTCACTCATCTATTATTTTCCCATGAGAAAGTCACTTCCCCTGAAACTACCAGTAGTATTTTGGGCATTATCTAAGAGATAGGTTTCTACCATTAAATGCGTAGCTTTTTAGGTGTTGATTTTCTCGAAAACTAAGTTTTCCAATCTGATCTTTCCTTAAAAAAAAAAGTTGCCTCTTATTGAATTTGTGATTTGCTGGGTTTTTTTTTTCCTAATGTTTATTTATTTTTGAGAAAGAGAGAGAGACAGAGTGTGAGTGGGGGAGGGTCAGAGAGAGACAGAGATACAGGAGACACAGAATCCGAAGCAGGCTCCAGGTACTGAGCTGTCAGCACAGAGCCCAGCACGGGGTTTGAACCCATGAACTGTGATATCATGACCTGAGCCGAAGTTGGGCACTTAACCGACTGGGCCAGCCAGGCGCCCCTGTGATTAGCCGTTCTAACTCATTATTATTAAAATACACAGATTGAGCATGTGTGTGTGTGTGTGTGTGTGTGTGCCCGCTCGTGAGAGAGAGAGACAGAGACAGAGACAGAGAGACAGAGACAGGAGAATGAAGAAATAAATATGCTAAAAACCTTAAGCCTTCAACTTCATTCTTTGCAGACAGTTTCTTTATGAGTAAAATAACTTTAGTATATGTCCATGTCTCAAATGTCTCTTTGGAACGTAGCTTTAACTTACTCACAAGGTTTTCCGTATAACATATGAGCTATTTCAGGGTATAACAGCCCCCAAAAGATCAGCAATCAGAGCAACAATGGTGAGGAGTAGGTGTGTATGCAGGCACGGAGTTGCTTATTTATGGAGGAGAATTATCAGAGGGAACAACTGGGTAAACCTAGGGATTCTGCTAAGGTTTCAGTAAGAAAAACTGGGGCGCCTGGATGGCTCAGTCAGTTAAGCATCTGACTCTTGATTTCGGCTCAGGTCATGATCTCACAGTTGGCGAGTTCGAGTCCCATATCAGGCTCCACACTGAAAGCACAGCGCCTGCTTGGGATTCTGTCTCTCTCTCCTCTCTCTCTTCTCTCTCTTCTCTCTCTTCTCTCTCTTCCCCCACACATGCAACACACGCACTGTCTCTCTCAAAATAAATAAATAAATAAGTGAACATTTTAAAAAGCCAGTAAGTTGTATTAGCAAGGCTGAATAAAGACTAAGCTGATATAGCAACAACAACAAAAATACAGAATAGAAATTTATTTCTCTTTTATATAGAAAGTGAGGCAGCACTGCTCCATGAGGTCATTCAGAGACATACATTCCTTCCAACTTGGAACCCACAGAATTTACATAGTCAAAGTTGAGTTTGCCCCGTATCCCTTTTCCAGCCTGTGGTTCTCATGGGAAAAGTGGGAAAAGGAAGTCTGGAACAAATAATTTCCTTCTAAACAATCGCTTGTATAAGATGCACTTGGTAACACCTATTTACATTTCACTGGAGAGAAGAGAGTCTCATAGCCACATCCACCTGCAAGGGAGTCTGGGAAATGAAGTCTCTAACAGGGCAATCAGGTACCCAGGTAAAATCTATTACAATGGAGCAAGGGAAGAACAACACTGAGAGACTGAGAGATAATGAGCAGGTACTTATTGGAGCCCTTTCCTATGGGTTCCCCAGCATTGCCATTTATCTGTTTTTAGACTGTGGCTCTCAATGTGGGGTGGCGGGTGAAATTACATCCTGCATCTATGTTATTCTTCACTTCAGAAACCTGCACTTAGTAGGTCATTTACTGTCTTTTGGATTAGATTTAATCTATGTCCCAACAAATAGTAGGTCATTTAGTTTACATTTTTTGAAATATGAGGTGTTCCTTTCAGGAAGGGTCTGCTGAAACAGGAGAAATTTGTACTTTCTGCCAAATTGAACATGTTTATGGGGGAATGTAAGCACACACTTTAATCTCCCTGCCTTCCTTGCAGATTCCCAAGGGTCAATAGGGCTCTATTACATCAGAAAAGACTAAAATGCTAAACAGCAGATTGTTCACTATTGGTACATTCTATCAAGATCAGATTAAATATTTCTCTGAGTATTAAAAAATAAATCTTAACACAGTAAGATTAGGAAATAGCTTCATTCTCAAAATTATGTTGATTTTGGCAAGCTGATGTAGTAGGCAGGGTTCTCCAAAGAAAATGAACCAATAGGGTATATGTATATATTATAAGAAACTGGCTTCTGTGATTATGGAGGCTATATAAGTCCCAGGCAAGCTCTATACTTAACTGGAGACCCAGGAAAACCAATGGGTTTCCTAGTCCAAGTTCGGAAAGGCAGGAGAAGACCAATGGCCCAGCTCAGAGACAGACAGAGTGAATTCTTCTTTACTCAGCTTTTTTGTTCTGCTCAGGCCCTCAGTGAATTACTTGCCAACCCACAATGGGAGGAGTAATTTGCTTTACTCAGTCTACTGATTCAAATGTTAATCTCACCCAGAACCACCCTCAACAGACACACTCAGAATGTTGTTTAACCAAATATCTGGGCACCTTGTAGCCCAGTCAAGTTACACAGAAAGTTAGCTCTCAAGGCTGATGACTGTCCTTATTGTCTTTAGTAAAAGTTCCGAATTGTATCAAGTATGACAAAAATAAGCAGGTTGATAATGAAGCAAACAGTTCTGTGTTGCTGTTGTTTTAATTTCTAAAGGCCTGGCATTCGGCACCTGAGCTTAGGTGTGACTTGGGATATATTTTAAGGAAACAACCACACTCCAAGCAGAATTAATAGGAGACACTCAGGGCTACTTACCAGGAATAGAATATGTACTGCAAATAGTCTAAGAGAGGACATGTAGCAATTTAAGAAGGTCTTGTGAAAAATTTGGATGGTGGCCTTTTCTTTTTCTCCCTCTCAGTTTTCCCATGGTATTAAAAACTTTCTGAGATGCCTAGATAAATATGATATAAAATGAAAATTTAAGAATAACATCCACAGTTAGGTTTTTTTCCTTTATAAAAAACCTAATTTGAAAGCTTTTAGGCTGTGTCTCTTGAAATGATGTATAAAAATGATAATGACTCACAGTGTAACACAGACAATCAGTTCAGATAATTACGGCACAAAAGTGGATTTCTTTTATTCCAATCGGCTATTTTAATTGATCAGATAAGCCTAATAATCAAGCAATTTCTACTTAATTTGTGCTAGGCACATACAATTTGAGCAGCTTTGAAGCATCACTATGCTCCCTCAAAATTTTTGTTAAGGCTCTTTGGAAAACGGTAATGTCGAATTTTAATAGCTTTATAGAAGACACCAAACCTTAAAACACGAATAGAAAAATCCCTTCATAGTATTGCATTGGTTTCCCTGGTTCTAAGATATAGAATACACAAACTTAGCAACTCCTCTCTTTGTATTCTTCAGGCTCACAGTATAAAGCTTAATAAGAGTGAGGAAAAAAACCTATAAAATATTCTCGAAGACCAAAGAGACAGAATGTCTATTATTAACTGATAGTTGTCGGTACCGTTAGATAGTGCCCAGTATGAATCCCAAAGATATCAAAGTTTTAGAGCGCTCTGAGTAGCAAAGAAAACATCAGAGGGGAGCCTAGACTGTAAAACCGTGGACTTGAAATTTACCTCTTCTCCCTTATCTAGTGTCTTTGTCCATAAAATGGGTTGTTCTGGGGTTGTTCTAATGTGATTTGTTGACTGACTCCAAGGGTTTTGCTTAAATGAGATAACTATTACCACCGAGAAGACTGCCAGGAGGGAGAAAGCAGGTGGGTGTCCTTTGATGATTTCATTTGGGGTGTAAGGTCATGAGCCGTCAGCAGGCCTTCTGTCTGCCCTCCATCTGCTACTGGACCACAGCAATGAGCAGGGTGCTTCGAAAGACTGTCGGCTCAGGGTTGATACAGGCGAAGCATCCTTGTCAGGATTAGTAATGCAGGCAGACAAGAGGATGTTTATTTTAGATCATTCGTTCTGACAAGACTGTCGATTTGGAGTTGCTGTAACCGTGGGTTAAGAGAAGTACTGAGAGTGGCTGCAGGCAGAGAAAACCTCCAAAAGGGGGCTTCTGGGGAGGAGCGTCGATATCCTGATGAAAAGTCTTCTTAAATCTATCTACAGTTAGCTCTGAGCTTGCAAAATCTAAAGTGAAATCAAAGTGTATTTCCAGGACTTGCAATAAAGAAGCCCCCATGGCAATTTCCAGCATTGCACGGAGACTGGGGAGAGCAGAGAGGGAGTGTGGTCTCAGACTGAACGTGTCATATAAAGACCTCAGCAAAAGGAAGTGAGAAAAGCACTGGTAAAGGTGAAGTATGTGAAGAAGAGATGACAAGGTTCTGGTTGTTGTTTGGTTGTTTTGTTTTTTGTTTTTTGGTTTTTTTTTGGTTCATCCAGTGGAAACTAAAGTTAATTCATATTTTCCTCTTTGCATCTCTACATTTTCTGTTGTAAGAATTAACCAGACTGGGGCTCAGGAAGAATCAGCACAGAGGTACGTCTTGGTCAGTTGGTGGCATATATCACTGAAGTAAGATAAATGGGCTCTGATTTTGAAAAGCAATTATTCTGCAGAAAGGATACAGCCGTCCCTCCCCTTAGTCTGATGAACAATGTGTTTACTGTAAAATGCTAATTAGCCCTTAAAGTTATTAATGTAATTATTGTTCATCTAAGGGCATAAATCTGACAGCCCCTGAGGACAGAGGCATTGCTCATTTTGAAGAAGCAGGCTTAAAGCACTTTTTGCTTACCTATTTGCTTATTTTAAACCAAATCACTCTTAAAAGACAAAAAATATTACCAAGTTTCCAGCTGTTTGAAGAGGACAGAGATGCTTAGAGTGAAATAAGAGGTTATGAGACACTGACACTTGTGTCCGTAAGTAAGGCACCACTTTCTAGGCCTAGTAAGAGCAGATCGTCTACTTAAGAGTATGTGTCATGAATGCCTCATTTAATCTCGGATAGGGCAGCTTACTTTGAGTACTATCTGGAAGAATCATTTGGGCAGGGAAAATGAAAAATGGTGTTGCTCTATTCACAAAATACAGGAGATTTTGGAGGGGTCTATTTATTTATATTTCTCCCAGAACTTCAAAGTTATTTGTCTCTGGGGCAATACTGCTATCTTGTCCTCACTGCCTTCTTCAAATAGAAAGGTGTCCCTCTAGTTGCCTGGAGTAAATAAAATTTCCTTGCTACAAAGATAAAAGGCATATTAGAATTTTACCAGTCATGTTCAACACTATTAAACTGAAAATGATATCAGGACTCCCTCCTCATTAGGACAAAAAGAAACAGGAGGCCTCATTGCTCAAATTCCCACCCCTTTTACTATAAAAATTATTCACACTGCATGTAACAAAAGATCTAGCCTAACGGGGCTTAAGTAAAAACAGAGAATGGCTTTTCTCCTACAAATGGACACCTTGAGGTATAATCAGCTTTAGTTGTAGCTTGATCCAAACGTCCACCATATAATCAAGGCTCCCACTATGTTGTGCTGTGATTCTCACAGCTGTGTCCTACTCTGTGTATTGTCTTTGTCTTCAGGTGAACTCTCTCCAGAGCAACAGTAGTGGCGGCAGCAGTTTTAGATATCAGAGCCACCTATCACAGAGTCCATAGAAAGAGGACGTTTCTAGGTCTCCTGGAAGAGCCAGAAGGATGCCCTGCAAAGATCTACTTGTGTCTACTGAATCACAGGCCCCAGGCAACAGACTATATGTTGCCTATTCGATAGCTGTTACCCCCTTCCTCCTTGATAACAGAACGTTGATTTTGTTCAAGTATGAAGCAGCAATGGGCTCGGGGAAGTGGGGGCACGCCTTCGGTCTCAAGGGATAAACCATAATTGGACTAAGTCAATCATAACACCATTACTTTTTCCAGTGACTGGTTTAGGGTCCAGGCAATTCTGATCAAGAGAACCTTTAGATAAGTCTACTTAAGGCCTCTGGAAAAGATTTCTCCCTTTAATAGTACAAAGAAATGTAAGTCCCTCTACCCTTCTTTGCATGTTTTTATATAAGGAAGTGGTATTTGGAACTGTGGCAGCCATCTTGTGACTCTGAGAATCTTAGGTGGATCTAGAGAGTGACTCTGTTGAGTCACGGGAAAACATTTAAAGCCACCTTCTTCCAGAAATCTTGCTGCGGGGGATAACCTCCGGGTCCTTATGACGCTTTTACTCGGATGTCCTGTTACTTGCAGCTCAAAGCATTCTAATTGATAAAACTAATCCTGAGGAGTCAGGAGATGCACGTGGTGGCAAGCTTAAGTTCTGAAAGCCTATCTACTAAGTAGAGGGTAGGTTAGCCCCATTCAAAGAGCTTGGCTGAGAACGAAAAAGATGAGTTTTCTAGAGTGGATCTGAGTATTTTCAAGAAAGGCAAAAGGAAGAATGAATGCCGGAAGACAATCCATAAATGTTTGACATATATGACAATCCACTTTCATCAAAAACACCAAGCTGCTCATCAGGAACCTGTGGAATCCCTGTTAACTATGAGGATAATCAGATTTCTGCCTTTTTATCAGATTTCTGCTAGGCACTTCTTCCTGTGTGTCCCTCAAGTTCATCACCCTTAAATGTTTAAAATAAAACTCACATTCTCCCTTAAAAGTCATTCCATCTGTTATATTCCACATCTCAGGCCATAAGATCTCTTTCAAATTCAAATTAACTAGAAACTTGAAAGTCTTTTTTTTTAAGTTTATTTATTTTGTCACACACACACACAGACACACACACACACACACACACACACACGGGCAGAGAGAGAGAGAGAGAGAGAGAGAGAGAGAGAGAGAATCCCAAGCAGGCTCCAAGCTGTCAGTGCAAACCCGATGCAGGGCTTGATCCCACAAACCATGAGATCCTGACCTGAGCTGAAATCAAGAGTTGGATGCTTAACCAGCTGAGCCACCCAGGGGCCCCGAAAGTCATTCTTGACCCATCCGTCATTACCACTTCCCAATAGGTCAAAACTTCTGTTCATTCCACATCCAAAATGTCTCTTGGCTTCGTGTCTTGCTGGCCATTCCCCTTTCTTCACCCTAATCCATGCCCCATGTCCCACAGCAACAATGCCAAGTTGGACTTCCAGAGTTTAGACACATCTAAATCCATCGTCTCATATATGTTGGGGTTACAAACACGATTGAATGATGTTTAAAACAACTCTTCAAAAATTTCTTACACTGTTTCTAACAGAAAGCCTCAGAACACTTTGTTCCCTAAGTCCACACTTGAAAGCACGTGTCTGAACACACCATCGTAATTAAGCTACCGACAAGTAAGATTATTTAAATTGCAATAATGTACGCTAAAGAAAACAGAGTAATACCTAAGGCAAAAGGGCAGAACGAGAAAGCAAGGATGTTGAAGTCAGCAAGCCCTACACCTGAGTGTTAGCTTACTAGCTGGGTGCAAACTGGTTAAGTCTCTTAACCTCTCAGAGACCTACTTCCTTCTTCTGTGAATACGGGGAGCTCATGCCCCACTCTAGGAGCTGACAAGGGTTTGCAATAAGGAAACAGAGGTTAAGCATCTAGTGCAGAATGACGGTAGATACTCAACAAATAACTATCAGTATTGTCCCTGTTACCAGGGCACTTACAAATGCTGGATTTTCTTCCTTATTCAGAACCAAGACTTGCAGAGATTAACAAACAAAATCCACAGACAGATTCATGTACTATTGCTCACACAATTTTCTCCTAAGAGAGCAGCACGCTAAGTTTATAAGTGGTGACAATATGCAATTCTAATAAGCTTTTTTATTCTGATTTCCCAAATCCAAATCCAACGAATAGCAGCAAATTGAAAGGCAGAAAGGATGAAAAGGGAGAGAAATAGCAGATGACAGCGGGGAAGCTTAAGGAGACCCCTTCGCATACAGATGGAAGAACTCCAGATGCGCAAGACCAGAGCAAACAGCCTTCACTGGCCCAGAGGGAGCACCACAAGGGGTGCAGAGGGAGCACCATGTGGTTGTTAAGGACACAGATTCTGAACCCCGCTGCATGCGTCTGAACCCCAGCGCTTCTGCTGGTGACCTTTCAGTCTCAGACAAGTTTCTCAAACTTTCTGCGCCTCAGTTTCCCCTCTGCAAAATGAACACCATCACTGCTCCTATGTCATAGGGCTGTATGGAAATGAAAGTGGAAGTAAATAACTTGAAGTTGTAGGAGACTTAGAACAGTGCCTGACCCACAGGGAGTGACCACAGAAGCACTCGCTTTTATTATTACAACACGGTGTTATCAACAGGCTTATCTGAAAGACTGAAGCATTAAATATCATGCCCTGTACCCTCCGCTTTTAAAGAGAAGTGGCAATACCTCTGATAATCAGTTCAATCAAAAATGTCACATACTTGGGGTGCCAGGGTGGCTCAGTCGGTTAAGCCTCTGACTCTTGGTTTCAGCTCACGGCTTTGAGGGTTTGAGCCCCACCTCAGGTTCTGCGCTGGCAGCATGGAACCTGCTTAGGATTCTCTCTCTGCCCCTCCCCGACTTGCACTGTCTCTGTTTCTCTCAAATAAATAAACTTTAAAAAAAAAAGTCATATTCTTAAAATGGTGTGGTGCTTATGGTAGGAAAGTTTAGGTATCTGAAATATTTATGTGTCTGGAACTCCACCAAGAGTACCAGAAAAATGAGATACTACACTGAGGTTCAGAATTCTTAAGTGGATGTTATTTTCAGTACATTAAAAGAAGTCTTTTCTTTCCCTCACGCCTGTGGAACTGAAAAGAGAGACAGGGAGAAAGACAGGCTCTTTTGAAAGCAGTTTCTGAGCATGGCCATGGGAGGGCCCAGCCTAAGTGGACGTTCCCTAGTGGGAAAGAGCTGGACTCGATTCAAAAGTTTCTAAGTGATATAAAGACCCCAGCCTTGCGGTTTGTGAGATTGCCAGAACGTGGAACAAGGCTTCCCTACCTCGCACACAAATCTGTCACAGAGGCACTTCTTCTCTTTTCTGAAAAGAAACCACAAAACAAATTTACTTATTCCTACTTTCTCAATTGAGAGAAGCAGGGAGGAGTCCTTCTGCATTTTTATAAAAGATGGGTGAAAACCACTTACTAAATTTTTATCAGTATATTATGTCAGACTACTAGGTATGTTCACTTTAGAGATTTTTTAAAAGAATAAATCACTCAGATAATGCTGCACTCCACTTTTGGTCCAAAAGCAAATTAAAGTCATTTATCATCATCATTCATAATTTTTTTCATTGTATCTCATCAGGAGAAAGAAAACAGAAGTCCTGATTCAGTCTAATTTTAACAATAAGTTCATATAGTCTTCAGTATTTCAATCTTTGTAACAAATCTTCTGAAGGTGGAAAAAAATGCCAGCCCTGAGCCATAGAAACATAAAGTAGGACCTGGGAGCCCTGCAAAGTGTGCCATCTTTTCTCAATTACTCCCAATAACTTAGAAAAGCTAAACAAAAGTGTGGTTGGGCCATTGTGGCCAACAAGATTACCTGACAACATTTTTCAATTTCAGTTGTGGGCAATAAATAAATATGATACATAAATAATTAAAATAGTGATTTTATTTTCTTACAGAATCTTCAGGATTCTCTTAGGATTTAGGGATTAAGTCCAAATAATCAATTGACTAAGCTGGTAACTTCCAGCTGAAGGATTAAAAGCCCAACATTAATATTTACTCTTTAAAAAAATAATTAGGAGCAAATCAAATTTGAGAACATATAAAAATAACATTCCACTGCAGCCGAGGACTTTACTGCATCAATGTAAGAATCTATTAGTAGACAAGAGATAAATCTGATAGCATTTGCTCAATAGATATACTAAAAAGAAGTTTCGGAAAATGCCCACATTTTCCTAAGTAAAAATAATAGCTAATATTGATCGAACACCTCCTGTGTGCCAGACCCTCTGTTATGGTTTAGGTATATTATCTTCTTTAACCATCTCATTACTATATCCAGAAGATGGCATCACAGAACTCCATTTAAAAATTAAGGCTTAGTAGTGCCTGGGTGGCTCAGTCGGTTGAGTGCCCAACTTCAGCTCAGGTCATGATCTCGCAGTCTGTGAGTTCGAGCCCCGCATAGGGCTCTGTGTTGACAGCTCAAACCCTGGGGCCTGCTTCAGATTCTGTGTCTCCCTCTTTCTCTGCCCCTCCACTGCTCACACTCTGTCTCTCTCCCTCTCTCTCAAAAATAAACATTTTAAAAAAAAAATTTTAATTAACATCTAATAGAAGACATTAAAAAATTTGTCTAACACTTTATTTCCAAAACTAGGCTTTAACTCATCATGATATACTACTTATATTCTTAGTAAAAAAAAAAAAAAAAAAAAAAAAAAAAAAAAAAAAGAAAGGAAAGGAAAAAAACTATAAGGCAACAGTCTTAATCTTATAAACTATATCTACCTTAAACCAACAACCAATATCATATTTATGACAAACAAGAAATCAATGACTAAGAACATTAAGACCCCACATAAAATACATTAAGAATTTATGCAGAAGACACAAGTAGAAAAATATACAAAAAAAAATTTATCAACTACTAGTAATCTAAAGGGTATAATTTTTATTTTTTCTTTTTAAAATTTTTTTTAATGTTTATTTATTTTTGAGACAGAGAGAGACAGAGTGTGAACAGGGGAGGGGCAGAGAGAGAGGGAGACACAGAATCTGAAAAAGGCTCCAGGCTCTGAGCTGTCAGCACAGAGCCCGACGCGGGGCTTTAAGTCACAAACCGTGAGATCATGACCTGAGCCGACGTCGGACGCTTAACCAACCGAGCCACCCAGGCGCCCCTAAAGGGTATAATTTTTAAAAGTGAGTTACTGTTTATATTTATTAAAAATAGCAAACATTTTTAATATAACTTTTTAAAGGATGTACTGAAACAATTACTGGTAGAATAGCAAATGTCTAAACTTCTCTGGACAGACATTTATCAATAAAGACTCTTCTTAGGCAATTCATACCTCTTATTCAAATAATCCCTATATTACATATTTACTCTAGGGAAATATTTAGAAATTTGTACAAGTTCTACAAAAAGACAATCTTTGAAATGTTCTATCTAACACTGAAAAAAACTAGAAGCAGCCGGACTATGGAACAATAGAGGAATGGTTAACTTAATGTTAGTTCATCTGTGTGACAGAATATTAAGCTAACTTCTAAATGCTGTTTGAATATTCCCTTAACTTAAAAATAATCTGTATCAAAACACAGCTAGTTCAAGTTAAATGAAAAATAGGACAGCATATTTATATATAATACTACACTCATTGTGTACCTACACATTAACAGAAAAAGACTGAAGGTCAATACATGACAGCATTGGCAGCAGTTATTTATGCGTGGCAGATGTATGGTTGACTTTGATTTACATCTTCATACATTTCTGCATTTTATAAAATCTCTACAAGGAGCTTGCGTAGATGTTATACTCTTTAAAAATGTTATAAAAAAACAAGAGGGTCTCAACTAACGGTATCCTACAGGTGGAAAACTTGAGACTATCTCAAGTTTTGTCACCCAGGAGCTCTAGTAGTCGTGATCCATCTTCGTGGACACGTGCACTCAGCTTTTGCGAATAAGACAGCCCCCATCACACTGTCGATGTTCGTTAAAGGAATACCAGTGACCATCAGTGTGGTTCCTATGGCAAGCACACCTCTCTCGCTGTTCTGGGGCCCGGCTTTCATAACCTTGGCGCACTATCAGTTGTGCCAAAAGAAGCAGGAAATGGAGTAGAGCTTGAGGTAAACAACTGCCAGGGTCTGTGCTCAAAGTGTAAGCAACGTGCTCCTAAGCGTGATGATAAAACTGCCACTGAGTCATGGTTCTTGTCCCAGTCACCCTCAGACCCTTAACTGTGAGAACCTACGGGAGCATGCATTCCTCCTTTGGGATACATGTCCATTTCGTCCGTTCAATGAAGAGCGGTTCTCACTTGGCCAAAGGCTGGAATTCATTCACCTCTGCTAAATTTCTTGATGGGATTTTCAGAGTCAAGTGCCTTCACATAATGCTTTCTTGACTTTCTAGAGTGCTTTCCAGACAAGCTTGTCCATACTCTGAGCAAATTCCCCTCTCTAGTCTAAATATACATAAAATAATATATAGAGAGACATAGAATAGACATAAATATATGCCTGCCAGGTGACTACATTGGACATCGAGAGTCAGACAAGATAGATTTATAGTCGTCCGCTACCTTCTAGCATCAACAATGCCTACTGACTAAAGTCAACATTTATTTGTCCATAATGGGGAAAACATTAGAATTATTTCAGATTCTAAGCACTGGTTGTATTAAGGCAATGGATCAATGAAATTAATTCTTTTTAATTTAAACGTTTTATAATTTTTCCAAATTTTCTCTCATTGAGTATATAGTACCGTTATAGTAGGGAAAAAACACACGTAAAAATGCTTAATGTCATCTGCTCTTGCAGAAATTAAAACCTAGCAAGGAGGACGGAGTTTTACAACTGGCTATATGACCGTATAAAGGGTATCACCCACACTCTGCAAAGCTCCCAGGGGAGCCCTGAGGGAAAGAAGAAGATTAATTCTGTCCAAGAAGGAAGAGGAGCCATGACACTGCATGAGCTTCAGAGAGAAAGGACCTTCTGAAATGGGCCTTGAAGGATGAGTAATATTTTTACCTGACTGAGAAGTGCATTCCAAGGGAGAGGTCAGCATGAGAAAGCTAAGACATGGAAATCCAGAACATGCCAGGGCAGTTAATCTGGGGAGACAGTCCTTACTTGATGTGGCCACCGAAACTGTCACCCTAGTCCAACCCAGTATTTAATCTCAATTAGCTCTGAAGTCTTTAATATGCATTTGGGTTTAAATGGATGTCTCAGTTTTATATGTTTCAAATTAAAACTATGTGCTTCGTCTGTCTCCAAGTGGAAATTATTTTAAAAAGTGAAACTGATTTCAAAATTAAACAGATTTAAGTGTTCAGTCAATTCATTTAATTTGCATTTTAAAGATTTTTGTTGAGAAATTATAATGATTCCTCACAGCTCATTATTTCTTAGCTATTTGATTAAAGGTTCTGTAACTTGGCTAATGCAGGTGTAGAACAATATTTAGGAAAACATTTAAGTGGCTTTATGACATATGTGAGCATGTGAACTGTAATATAAGTAAACAGTAATGGTTTCTGGCAGAAATCCTTTAAGATAGTTTAACCAGAGACTCCACTGAATCAACATAAAGCCAGTGGGGGAAATCATTTGACAGTAACAAAAGGACAGCCAGAACAAGGAACAGAGGACTGGGGCTCTGATCCCAGTTCCTCCATTTACCAATAAAGAGATTACAGCAAATGATAAACTCTGAACCACAGTTTCCAAACCCATAAAAGATATAATAATACTATGTAAAGTATAACCCTGGTTCGCGAGCATAATTCTTCCCGGAAACGTGTGTAATCCAAAGCACTCATATATCAAAGTGAATTTCCCCATAAGAAATCATGGAAACTCAGATGATTCGTTCCACAACCCAAAAATATTCATGTAAAAATGATTACAGTACTGTAATATAATACAAAATAATAAAGAAAATACAAAATATAAAGAAAAATAAACAAATTAACCTCCATTTACCTTTGAAAACCTTCATGGTTGGTGTGAGAGACAAGAAGGGTTATTGTGCAGGACAACTTTCACTATCACTAACACAATCACTGCTGTCTATTGACTCAATGGAATCTTTTTTTTTCCTGCAACGTTAACAAGGTACCTATCCAATGACCTAGAATGAAGCAAAACATTCCTAAGCTTCCTCTTGTAATTGAAAAGCACCATAGGTGCTTTGAAGTGACAAAAAATACACTAGTGCCAGTTGTGGGCACCTCCCAAAATTCTGAAAAATCACTGATTTCTGCCAAATGCCGCAGCCTGAGCATGGGAGACAATCACCATAATCCTGCAGAGAGAGAGAGAGAGAGGGAAGAACCACTGGCTGTCATATCAAGTGACATTCGGTGTCACATACTACTCGTATTACGTGCTCATTTACCAAGTTAAAATTTATTAGAAATGTTTGCTTGTCTTGCAGGACATTTGCAGAACAAGTTCCTCGCAATCCAAGGTTTTACTGTATTCCTTACTTCACAGGATTATTAAAAATCACATGAGAATGTACATTCATCACTTATGCAATTGTTAAAGACCTTAGAAATAATATTAGGTTTCTAGATTTTGCTCCCTTTGGGGACCCCTAACAAGACTCAGAAATACTGAAAACAGGATGAAGGATACTGTTGTGAACGGATTAGGGTTCACTCTCTCACATCTCCATTTTCAGCTGATGAGTCCCAGGTTATCTGCTTTACATTTTGGGCTCCAGAAAAGCTTCCATTTGAAGAAAATGCCCAATGGTTTAAAAAGATTGAAAAACCACTGATTTATCCCAATTGCTTCATATTAGAATGACAAAAGTAAAAACCCAGAGAAGCTAAATAACTTCTCCAATGTTAAGTAACTAGCTAGAAAGCAGCTGTGCAAATTAGAAAACCCAAATGAGCTGTCCCCAAGCCCAGTGCCTTCTCTGCTATCCACATGAAAGAGTTAAATACGCATTATGTAGGGACACAGAAGTGCAAGTGTATATGGGAGATAGGACATTACCTGTTCAGTATGAAAATTCTATTTGGCAATAAAACCATATAAATTAGTTCATTCACTAATCTGCATATTTACTCAATAAATATTAAGTGCCAGATACGTGCTGGAAATTGTGCAAAGCCCTGGTTTAAAGACTGAACATAATTCCATTTCAAACAAAGAAGTTATGATGCCTCAGCTTAACACTGGAACAAGACATTCCATTGTTTGCTGGAAGTGATGAATAAACAGGCAAAATATTATAAATTTAATTATTGCCTATCCAAAAGCACTTCTAAGTCCAGTAGTGAAATAAACACTCATCTCCTTGTTTCTGGACCCATCCTCCCTGAATTTCCTCTTATTAGTTTCTTTCCTTCTTTCAAAGCTAACACTCCATTTGGGAAGTGCATTTCCTGTATTCTCACCTTCAGGGAACTGGAACCTGCAGGTACTTCCTTTCTTGTTTGCCCTCATGATCAACTCCAACTCAGTTTTTTAGGAAAGAAAGCCAAGTATTTTTGGAAAGAGTTACCTGTAGCTATCACAGCCTTCCCACCCTTACCCCCCACCCACATCTACCGGAGAAGGCAAACTCCAATGTTTCTCTTCTCAAGACTGTGAGAAAGGAGATCTTATCTGTTCGCTATTGCATCCCCAGCACCCAGAATGGCAGCTACCATATACCAAAATCAGTAAATATTTATTGAATGAATAAATCATGTAGAGCCATAGAGTGACTTACTGAATTACATAACATATAGCTTGCCAATTTCTCATATATTTCTGAAGGATGGGTCACAATATATGCTAAGTATTATTTGCTCCAAAATCAAAACACTACCATCACTATTTGAAAAAATTTGTAATGACCCCTAATGCTACAGTAAAAGTAATCTACAAATGTAATTCAATCCCTACCAAAACTGCAAAAGGATATTTTAGTAATTTGGCAAAATAATTCTAAAATTCATTTTCAAGAATAAATATTTTTAAATAACTAGGAAAATCTCACAAAGAAGAATAACATAGGCAAAACTGCACTACCAAATATGAAAATTGTGTTCCAAAATAACAGTAATTAAAACAGCGTGAATCTGGCACAGGATGAGGGATCAGAAGAAGAATACAGAGTTCAGAATTGAGCTCAAATATATCTGAGGATTTGTGAATAAAAAAGACTGCACTTCAAATCAGGGAGGGGAATAGTGGTTATTCAATTAAAATGTTTTGGGACAACTGGCTAGCTAGTACTTGCTAAATAAATAAGTCAATGCTTCCCTATTCCTCATATCAAATTCCAACCAAATTCATAGTAGAAAATAAGGACTGGAAAATAATTTTACAGCCTTGGAGGGAGGACTCCCTTTTGAGTATATCAGTAAAGCTAGCACCCATAAAGTAAAGCACTGACTGATGACAGATTCAAGTACTCAAAAGTGAAAAAATATAGTAAAAACAAAAAATAAACTAGGAAATCACGTCAGCAAGATTAAAATGCAAACAAAACATGAGCAAACATCATATACATACGAAAGGGGTTACAGAAGAATGACACCAAATCAACAGGGAGAACAGCCTGATGGATAAGTGGGAGAAGGAAATAAATAACTCACAAAAGAATAAATATAAATGGTCAGTAAACACGTGAAAAGATGTCCGGTGTCATCAGTGATCAAGAGGATACAAGTTAAGATACTTAATTTTCTTTAACTATGATCATAGCCAGCTAACATTAAAAATATTGACAATACAGGGGGACCTGGGTGACTCAGTCAGTTAAGCGTCTGGCTTCAGCTCAGGTCATGATCTCGCGGTTCGTGGGTTCGTGCCCTACGTCGGGCTGTGTGCTGACAGCTCAAAGCCTGGAACCTGCTTCAGATGCTATGTCTCCCTCTCTCTCTCTCTCTCTGCCCCTACCCCGCTCATGCTCTCTCTCTCTCTCTCTCTCTCTCAAATATAAACATTAAAAAAATTTTTTTTAGTGTTGACAATACACTGGGTTCACAAGGGAATGCAAAGCAGAATTCTTACACACTTATTATGAGAGAATAAATGGGCACAGAGTTTCTGGGAGTTACTTTGGCATCAAATGTAAAATATCCATTAAGGGAATAACCAGACAATTAATACATAAAGGATATTCTTTGCAGAGTCATTTATAATTGAAAAAAAAGTCCATCAATAAGAGATTATTGAATATGTCATTATTGATCCATACAAAGAACTACAATGGAAATCTAATTATGTGGATCTACATTTTTGAAATGTAGAAAGATATCCACGATATGTCCAGTGGAGAAAGTAGATTACAAAACTGTTCTACCTCCTAAACATTTCTCGAATCAATCCTCTTCTTTCATCTCCATCACTACTCTGGTGCAAGCTAACATGCTCTTCTCTTTCCTGCCCCAGCCTGCATCCTATGGAATTTCCACAGGCAGCTATGGGACAGTTCCACAACGCTAACATCTGGTTCTCTTACCGCTCACTGAAAAAGTGTACCCCTTGCCCCATTTCGTTCCTGCTTACTCCTCCAGCTCTCTTGCCTCTCTCCCACTTGCTCTAGGTACCCCAGGCACAGTGGCCTTCTTTCAGTTCTTGTTACCCCTGGCCCACTCCAATCTTGGTCCCTTGCACTTGTTCTGGAACCTTCTCACCCACCCTACACTCTCATAGCTAGTACTTGCTAAATAAATAATACACTCTCATAGTTCTCTTTCCTTTTCCTTGATCACCTTATCCCAGTTTATAATTATTTGTAGACTATATCACTTTTATCCATCTCCCTCCAAGGGCTGAAGACAAAGGCCATGTCTATTTTCTTCATCATTATATATCACTGACACATGTTAGATACAATTTAGAGACTGCCATGTATTAGGCACTGAACTATCTTATGAAAGAAAGAAGAAAAGGAGGGAAAAAGAAAGGAGAGAGTGAGGATTCAGTACTTTTACTTGAAAATCAGTAAAAAAAAAAAAAAAATTAGAGCTAAAATCAAGAGCTAAAACCACCTCTTGATTATTATAATTAAATATGTGTACATCCAGGGGCGCCTGGGTGGCTCAGTCGGTTGAGCATCCGACTTCAGCTCAGGTCATGATCTCTGGGTCTGTGAGTTCAAGCCCCACGCTGGGCTCTGTGCTGACAGCTCAGAGCCTGGAGCCTGCTTCGGATTCTGTGTCTCCCTCTCTCTCTGCCCCTCCCCCGCTCATGCTCTGTCTCTCTCTGTCAAAAATAAATATTTACAAAATTAAAAAAAAATGTGTACATCCATCACAAATTTTTGAACCATGAAAGTAGTAAACAGACACCTCACCCAAAGAAGATATACAGATGGCAAATAAGTTTATGAAAAGATTCCCCACATCATATGTCATCAGGGAAATACAAACAGAAACAATGAGGTACTCCCACTCACACACCTATTAGAATGGCCAAAATCCACAATACTGACCACACTAAATGCTGGCCAGGATGTGAAGCAACAGGAACTCTCATTCACTGCTGGTAAGAATACAAAAATGGTACAGCTACTTTGAAGGACAGTTTGGTGGTTTTGTACAAAACTAAGTATGTTCCTAAGATACAATCTAGCAATTACACTCCTTGGTATTTATCCAAAGGAGTTGAAAACTTGGGTCTGCGCAAAAACCTGCAAACAGATGATGACATCAGTTTCATTCATTGTCAGAACTTGGAAGTAACCACAATGCCCGTCAGTAGGTAAATAAACTGTTGTATTTCTAGACAATGGAATATTATTCAGGGCTAAAAAGAAATGAGTGATAAAACCCTGAAAAGATGTGGAGACTTAAATGCATATTACTAAGTGAAAGAGGCCAATCTGAAAAGGCTACACACTGCGTGATTCCAACTAGATGACATTCTAGAAAAGGCTACAACTATGGAGACACTAAAAATATCTGATTGTCAAGAGATGGGGGGAGAAATGGATGAAGAGGCAGAACACAGAGATTTCTGAAGCGATGAAAATACTCTGCATGATACTATAATTATGGATACATGTCATTATACATTTGTCTATACAGCGCCAAAAGTGAACAGTAAGTAAATTATGGACTTTGGATAATAATGATGTGTCAATGTAGGTTCATCACTTGTCACTCCTGCTGATAAAAGGGGGAAGCTGTGTGGGGTCACGAGTGATAGAGGAACTCTCTACTTTGCACTCAATTTTGCTATCAACCTAAAACTACTCTAAAAATAGTCTCTTTAAAAAAAGTCATAAAGGGTTTTTTTTCCTACTATTTATCCTTCCCAAATAAGAGGCTCAATGATGCATTATCTGGTTATTGCTCCTCACTGCCACAAACGAGATGGCAAATTCATCTCCAGTGACAAGATCAATGTCTGGGTCAAGTTTACAGGACTTGAGGAATTCTGATGCCAAGAACCAGGCCCATCTTTAACTCAGAGCCCTGATGTCCTAAATGTTGTCAATAACAAAGCCAATTCTATTTTCCATTTGCATACAATAAATGTTGAATCGATGATTCCAGATTTCTAATTCTCACTCATTCTTGCCCTGAGACAGTTCCCAAGATAATTTCACTTTCTTGGGAAAATTTCATTATCAACCCAAAAGGAGAAGACTAATTTCCTCTTCATCTTCTCTCTTTTCTTAGCTTTCCACCCCATACACCACCAAATGCCCATCAAATCCACCCACCCCTAACCACCTATGAAACTCGGGGCAGACATTTTGCTCCCATGGCTATCACACTCCAGTCCATAGATCCCGGCTCAATTTTAAATTTTGGAATTGCACTGGCAATAATCAATGTTTATCTATTAGTTCAATAAAGAATCCAGGCCTAAGCATAGAGCTCAGCGCATTTGTCCCAGTTAGGTCATTCTGATCTCACTTAGGAAGATGAAAGGTATTAAGGGAGAAGAAGACCCAAGTGGCTCAAGATGGTTAATGATTTTATTTTTAAAGGATTCAAGAAACTTCCTGTGTATTCTGGCATCAAAAACATATTATATAAATTGTGTATAACTGTAGGCACATTGGCACCTGTGGATAGTGGGTGGCTGAAGATTTATAGTCAATATTTAGTCAACAGTTCCATCACTTTTTTCTGGATAAAAATGTCTATGACTTCTTTTAAACATTATTTTCCGCAGTGTTTACAATCTCAGGTAATCTTTTTCCTGACCAGTTACATAAAAATATTTAAATAATGCATTTCAAAGACATCTGACATAGTAAAAAATAGATCTATAAATCTGTTTATACACACAGTGTAACTGAAAGAGTGGAATCACGGTAGGTAGACCTTCACAGCAGGTCATCTGTCACTTCTCGAAATGAGATTCTATACGTATATAATAAAAAAGAAGCCAAATTAGCTGCAAGACTTCACTTCCCTTCTCAAACATTTTTTTTTTTTAAGTTTATTTTGACAGAGACAGAGTGAGAGCAGGGGAAGGGCAGAGAGAGAGAGAGAGAGAATCCCAATCAGGCTCCGCACTGTCAGCACAGACCCCAACTTGAACTGTGAGATCCATGAACTGTGAGATCCTTGAACTGTGAGATCATGACCTAAGCCGAAATCAAGAGGTGGATGCTTAACTGACTAAGCCTCCCAGGCGCCCCTCAAACAATCTTTTAATTTATGTAACAGTCTGCTTGTATCTCACATATAGCATTTACCAGGTTCTACTTTTGTTTTTAGTTATCTGAGTTTTTCATACTCTGCCCACTCCCTCTACCACCACCAACTCCAGGTCCCTGAAGCAAGGGATTTTGTTTCATTCTATCAGTGTATTCCCTTCTATACCTAGTAAAGTGTCCTGAATGCTCAGGTGCTCAGAACAGATACTGAATGAATGGGAGTGGCCAAAAGGGAGCAATGCCCCTGACACCCACTGTTATGGGTTGAATTGTCCCCCCAAAATTCACATGTTGAAGTCCTAATCATAATATGACAATATTTGGAACTAGGGTTGCTGCAGACAGAATCAGTTAAGATGAATAGGGTGGGCCACAATCCGTTGTGACTGGTACCTTTATAAAAAGGGGAAATTTGGACACAGACACAAACACAGAGAACAGCATGCAAAGATGAAGGCAGAGATCTCAACGATGCTTTTACATATCAAGAAACACCAAAGATTGTTAGCAAACTACCAGAAGTTAGGAAAGAGGCCTGAAACAGATTCTTCCTCATAGTCCTCAGGAGGAACCAACTTTGCAAGCACCGCGATCTTGAACTTTCAGCATCAAGAACTATGAGACAATAAATATCTGTTGCTTAAGCCACCCAGTTTGGGGTTCCTTGTTCTGTCAGCCCCAGCAAAGAATTACCCACTCACTGCATTACCAATAGCTGCCTCACTGGCAGTTAGAAAAATGAACCCCTGGGGACTCCAGAAGTGTTTGCCACAACGGCTGCTAGAAACGAAGCCCACTTGCCCATCCTCACCAAATCCTCATCTCTACAGTCTGGTCATCTGACCACCCCCTTACCCTGCCTATCTGTTCACCTTCTCACATGCTTCCAATATGCTTTACCTTTCCATAAAATGCTCCTTCCACTTCCCTCCCTTAATGGAAATCAGTGTGCACCCAGGAGGAACTGCTGTCTAGAACATGCAACTTTTTTTTTAAGTTTATTTATTTTGAGATAGGGAGCATGTGCAGAAGAAGGGGAGAGAGGGGAGGGAGAGAGAGGGAGAGAGAGGGAGAGAGAGGGAGAGAGAGGGAGAGAGAGGGAGAGAGAGAGGGAGAGAGAGAGAGGGAGAGGGAGAGAGAGGGAGGGAGAGAGAGAGAGAGAGAGAGAGAGAATATCCCAAGGAGGCTCCCCACTGTCACTGCAAAGCCCAATGTGGGGCTCCAATGCATGAACCATGAGATCATGACCTGAGCCAAAATCAAAAGTCGGACACTTATCCAACTAAGCCACCCAGGCACCCCTTCAACCTGCAACTTTCTTAAGTGGGGGATGGTTTGTCATTTGTGCCTGTCCTGTCTCCAAGCCAAGAGTTCGAGTTGCCCAAGACTACTACTTTCTCTTCCCCTTGTAAACCCTCCTGCTTCTTGAAGTTTCCCACCATACCCACTGGCTCCCTGTTTCTTACCTGCCATGTCACCTTACCATTCACTGATGCAGCAAAGCAAGGTGGTTAAGTATGTACGCAATGGAGCCAGACTGCCCAGGTCTGAGAACCAGTTCTGACCCTAGCAGTGTCACTTGGTCAAGTCTGTCAACTTTTGTGAGGCTCCTTTTCCTCATCTATAAAACGGTACACACTGAATAAGTATCAGCCTCTGTTGTATCAGTTTCTAGGTCTGAGTTGTCCTCATCCCTACCTTACTGGTGGTCCTCTTTCCTGGTGCCTTCCACATTCATGTGGATGACCCACCCCAACTATGGCATTCGATTCCTTGATCTCCTTACTTCTAATGACCTTTCCTCCTCAACATTATCTGACCCACCAATGCTCCTAATCACATCCCAACCTCATCAACTCCAAAATGTGTACCATTTCCAACTTCTGAAATTAAAAAGTTCTCTGACCACAACCTCCAACCTGTCTGCTGACTTGTGCAAGTGCTCTCACTATAACACATCTACCACCTCCCATGACAACCCATGGATGCCATTCTCAGTATGCATCGGTCTCCCCCGTCTTCCCTTGCCACTAGCATATTCCCCTCCATGCTGGTCTTCAACCAGGTGAATACTACTAAAGAAAATTACAAAACCATTTAAACTGGTACAGTGGGTGTAGCATTTTAAAATACTTCCCTCTCTCCCATTAGTTTATCCATACAACAGTAAGGTTGTTCCTTTTAAATATGCTGATAGGCATGACTCTGCTGACTCTCACACAACTGGATGCATGAGCAGCTGTCTCTGGCTGCTGGTTCCCAGTTCAACCCAAGTCATAGTCATTAATCTCGATAATGGATGTCTGTTTCAAGAGGCAAATGGGAACCCTCCAAGCCTGACCTTCATTCCCAGGTTCTTTCCTGAAACTCCCCCTCCCCCAAACAACCTATTTGTGTCTATTGCTAGATGTGGGATCTAGTTATAGGGACAGTCTATGAAAAAGTGTTCATTTCTTTTTATAAAAGCAAATGAAAACTTTTTTTTTTGAAAGAACATGTACTTTTCCAATAGTCTTGGAAACTATCCCCCTCTGAGACCGTGCACCAGTCTTACGGTGAAATCTGGTTCCCACCTCTCTCCAACTATGCCTGCACGTGTGTGTGTGTGTGCGCGCGCGTGTGCGTGCACACACATATGCACAGGTGCAGGATCACTGGCAAATCAGAAGCAAACCCCACTGAGGAGGTATTCAGTTCACTTTTATTTTGATAGTCATTTCTGTCTAAAGAACAGTACTCTCGCTTTAGCTGGTGCTGCTAAAAGAATAACTGTTAGTTTATTTTAGAAAGACCACAGTTAGAAGCCATAAAAGTCCTTTTCATAACTCGTCTTTTCTAGGTATTCTCCCTAACACCAGTAATTCAATTTACTAAAAAATTTTTTTTCATGTTTTTAAACCTCTGACTGGCTTCACCTATCCTCTCTTCTGAAGACTACCTTTTATCTGCCCAGAGGGTTTAAAACATTCACTTGTGCTTTTTCAAGCTTTGCCTCATCACAGACTACCTTTATTTTCAAAATCCTCAGTGACTTCTGAGAGTCGACCTCCTCTCTGATGGTTCTCCCACAGTTAAACATGTTGCCTCCAAGTGATTTGGCTTTAATTCCAGTGTTTGTAATCAACCCACAGTGTGAGTATTTGCTGCAGGTGAATTTTTACCAAACCTGGAAGATGCCTCCATGTGAAGCGAGCAAGAGCCTCACTCCGCCAACTCGGGTGTGCAAGAGATCAACTTTATTTTTCCATTATTCCACTTCTGTTTTGAGTCTCCATTCTGTGAAGGGAGCCAGAAGGTAATCCGTAGCATTCAGCAACCTGCCTTTTCCTGAGATCAGCCTAACTTTCTGGGGAGAAGGGAAAACTTTCTCAAGTAGCAAGACATTATTGACCGCATTTGCCATTCAGCTACAGAAAATCTCCTGAGACATTCCTAATGACTATCTGCGTGATTCCTTCAATCCCGGCTGTTCTCTCCACTATTTGTGTTCCTGGGGACTCGGGAACTGTTCTAGCTTTGGTGCCACACTGGGACACCAGAGTCTCTCTGATGCTATCCATGACCCCATTTGTCTGGCTCTAAGATACTGCCAGTTCCTCTGGTTGAGAAAGGGACTGTGCCTTCCCTGGGCATCAACCCAGGGCATAGGAACAGATGGCCCCGGATCTCAGCATCTTGGGAGTTTCTCAGTGACTGGCCACACCCCTAAGACTTTCTCCAGGACCCACCTACATCTCTGTCCTCCTAACTGCCTCTCCACATACTTCCCATCCCCATTCAAACACCCCATATTCCAAGAAATATTTTTCTCATCTACGTGAATAGTTTTCTCTGTCTCATAAAATTTCTTCCAGACATTTTGTCTCAGATCCTGTTCTGGCTCACTCCCCTCCAGAGGCAACTAGCACCCACCTACCTGGCTGCTCTATCCCCCTGGCCCTTGTTGAGTTCCTTGAGCATCTGACCTTCCCTTGGCCTGAATACTCTCTCAACCTTGGCTGCCTCCTTCTTATCCTTCCTGCCTCAGTTTAAATCCTCCCCCCTTCAATGCAATTTCCCCTGATCGCCCTAAGCAGCTACCTGTTATTCTCCATTACCATTTGTTTCCCACAGATCTATCACTGTAAGTTCCAGGTGAGAAGAGACTGTATCTTGGAGTTAGAGGAGCTTGGGCTTTGGAGCCAGCCTGCCTGGGTCCTAATCTCAGCTCTGTGCTTACTAGCTGTGTGACCTAGGGCAAGTACTCAACCTCTCTGTGACTCTGTTTCCTCATCTGTAAAATGAGGGAGACATATCTCCTACAGTTGTCATGACAACTGAATGAGTTAATATCTGGCACACAGTAAGTGCTATCAAGTGTTTATTAGACAAACTACCTCACAATTGGTATAATACCTAAATCATACGGGATGCTCAAAACATGTTTACGGAATGTAGAGATCAATGAAAGAAAAAAAGAATGAATGAATGAATGAATGAATGAATGAGGGCTACAGGTCCAAACATGTCATCTGAACTTACTTGCTCTTCTAGCTGAACCACAGTGAACAAGATCAAGGTCATTTGCTTGAATCCTAAAAAGGGCAGAAAAGTTCATTGTTCCATAGCAACAAAGGCCATCTTAAACCTGTGTAGTTGTCTAGCAACTGAATAGTGCTGTTTTCAGCTAGAATGAAGAAGAAAGTCTGAATGGGTCAGTGTTTGCTTGTCACAGTTAGCATACAAATCATACATAGGACATGTCCTATTTAACCAAAGCCTCACAGCTTTACCTGCTTTACAAATGATAGCTCTTGTTTTCTAATCATCCTACAAAAACTGTAATTTTGCCAACAATAATTCTAGAACCTAAAAAGAGTAAGAGCACTTTAATTCCAGTCTTAGAATTACTTGCATATGTATGAAATTAATATATCTTCCATATTACTTACATTCGTATGAAATTAATATATCTATAGATACATATTTACTTCTATATATGGCCATGTAATCAAAATTTGAGTCAAGTATTTGACTCAAAGAATAATCCATGCAAGTACCTGAAAACCTTTCGGCTGCTCCACATGCTGACATTTTTCAACGTCCAAAAAAATAAAAGGAAAACCAAAAGTATGCAAGAAGACACAAAAATGATCTTTAAAGATGACGCTCTAGTATCAATTTAAGATTATCTACCACAGCCAGGGGCGCCTGGATGACTCAGGAGGTTAAACATCCAACTCTTGATTTCCACTCAGGTCATGATCTCACCGTTCGTGAGTTTGAGCCCCGCATCAGGCTCTGCACTGACAATGTGGAGCCTGCTTGGGACGGACTGACTGACTCTCTCTCTCTCTCTCTCTCTCTCTCTCTCTCTCCCCCTCTCTTTCTGTCCCTCCCCTGCTGGTGCATGCATGTGCACTTGTTCTCTCAAAATAAACAAACAAACAAACAAAAAAAGATTATCTACCACATCAAGAAAAGTACAAGTGTTCCTGTTTTGTTTGCTTTGTGGGCTTTAGGGCTCTTTCCTTTGCTTTCCCACTATCCACTCCAGGTCATTATAAAGGAATCTTTGGCATAAGAGTTGGTCTAGCACTGGCCAGTCAGAAAGATCATTCTCATAATAGAAAGTAGATGAGTTAGGAGGCTGTGCTTCCAGCCCACATAAGTAAGTCCTGGGTAGCTAGCACTCACCACCCAAGGAGAACAAGGTAGTCCCCTTGAGTCTCTGACTACAGGAAAAATTACTATTTCCCCAGCCCTAATCCATTATCAGTGCTTGAGAGCACAGCTGTTATAAAAGAGAGTCCGTATGTTTATACAGCACATTTGAAATTTAGTCAAGCATGGGGAAAATGCAACTTTGATCCACGCAACTAATGGAATAAAGACATAAGACAGACACATTTCATTATGACCAACCTGTCGGATTCTGACCCTATAATCATTCAGCATTCACTGTTAATTCATGCTGAGTCCTAGGCTGTATTCACAGAGCACTGGCAGTGGGATGAAACTCTACTGAGTGGAACATCTGAGATGTTTTCTGTGATTAATGTGCCTAAGAGCAAAACGTTCTCTATTCCACCACTAATTCCATGACGTACTCAAGTAGCCTAACTTGTAACACTTCTCTCTCCTTTCTGCTTTTCTTGGGTCTCACACCCCAATTTTAAAATCCCTTTGGCTACAAGGCCACACATAGAAATGCTATATCCCTGTTACACCTGATTTTGTGCCAATACCATAATTCATTTTATACAGGCAGCTCAATCTAGCATTTCCTCTCCAACCTAAAATCTCATCGTGTTTTGTTCAGCTCACTGGATCAAAAATATATTGCCATATCATTTTCTCCACTGGAAAACACACTTACTATGATTATTTTTTGTCATGGAAATCAGGCTTTTTATCCTTTGCACACTGTTCCTCATCTCCCCTACCAATGGTTCTCTCCATTCCTGTCCAAAATTGTTCATGATTCCAGTAAAGTGATATATTGGAATGGAAAAATACTGGTTTCAGTCTTGGGGATCAATTTATGATCATCTTAAATAAGCCTCTTTTTAATTGATGAGTCTATTGCAAATTGCATACTTCGGTTTCCTCTGTAAGGAATACAATTAAACTAAGGCAAAGCTGGTTATGACTCATGTATAATGAAATGAAAACAGTATCACCATTAAACACCAAATAAAGCCATTGATTCCGTGTATTATTCTGTCAGTTTTAATTGAATTGCATTTCCCCCTTTCAGTTCTTAATTATGCAGTTCATGCTGAATCTTTAGTTTTGTGCACAGAATGGGATAATGTTCTCTTCCTCCTTACCTTAGTGTCTAAAAATATAAGCCTATTGAGAACAGAGAAGTCTTTGTTGGTCTTAATTAAAGCAAAACACCTGCTTTTATCCCGGGAGCTGAATGTGTTGCTGTACTGTGAGACTGTCACCAAGTGAGGGGACAATAGGGCTGTTTCCTATTGCATGTCCCTCTCCCCGACCCGTGGTCTCAACCTCTTTCCAAATTCCATCGCAATTGGAAAACTGTGGCATCACACTGCCCAGCAAAGAAGGTCCAAGGCCTCTCTAGCCTCTCCTAATGAGCATTAACCCTATGTAGACTGTCAGGGCTAGACAGTACAAAGTGAAATAGATACTGTTTAACATGAGGGTAGATACTGTCAGTGAGATAGTAATCTAAAAACTCATTGTTTGGTGAACTTGTGAAAGATTTCAAGGCAAAAGCTGGACTCTCTTCTCTGATATGTACCATATACCTGAGATTATATGCAAGTAAAGATGAACAAAGAAAGACGGAGTAAGTGTAGAACCTAGACTGGAAGGACATCCCACTACTGGGGTGTCATGCCTTAATTTGGATGAGGCAAAGACAACCTCTGTTCTTCTCTCTTCCTGTAAGCATGTTGGCTGTTTCTAAGTGCTTGTACCAGACTCAAGTACACAAATCACTCTAATATCAACTATTTTATTTCTCAGATTCAGTTCACTGGGGCCAGATGTCCTTGGTCTAGAAATACCTAACAAGCAAGCTATTTAGCCTAGAGCACACAATAAAGGCAAAACTGTGTATTTTCAGCTAGGACAGCTACCCAACAGAAACCTAGTTTGGTGAACAAATCTGAAAACTGACAATCCAGGGATGACCTAAGATCAGTCTCTGATGCCCTAAGGACACTGCATAGGAACTGAGTAAATAAAAGACTGAACAATTAAGATCACAGCTTGTAAGCAGATGACCAGGGCCTGACTCATGGGAAGAGGAAGCAGTTGCCGTCAGGACATATCCTGAGAGTTGCGGGACTGGCCTTCTTGGGCTGAGAACATCTGGTTGGCGGTGAGGAGCGGGCCCTCCCTGGAACATCTCCTAGCTCTGGCATATCAGACTCTGCCACCCCTGCAGCTGCCATCTCCAGAGCGCATGGTAATAGACAAAGCTGTCTTGGAATGAGAAGAGGCACTAATCATTCTTGTACTCATTTTACCCATGTTGAAACTCATCTGCCAATATTTCCCTGCATGATACGCTGCTAAGCATTCTAATAAGCTTACTCTAATCCCATCCATTTTATGTCCAACTTACCCTTCGATAGAAGAAAGGAGAGAAAGGAAACACCTAAGAAATGAGAAGGGGGTACAGACAAGGCTGTGGGATCTCAAATGTATCAAGTTCCTTTCATGTCATAGGCACTGTTTGGTTTTTCTACATCAGCGACGAGTTTTGGTTTTTGGTTTTTTTTGTTTGTTTTTTTACATCACTGGTAAGGTTTTGTTTTTTGTTTTTTTTTTCTATCAGTTTATGTATAGGATTAACAGGGAAACAAATGATACTGGACAGCCAAGGGTTAAATGTAAATGAGAGACATGGGTCTACATATTTTATAACATTCCTGACTCGGATTCTACGGTAATAGGTAGTTGGTAAGTCTATAAATAATGTTGATTTTCTATGTTCATTGTTTCGAATGTTGCAAACTAATGCTTATGCCATGGTAACATCTATTTCAAACCAATTTCCTGCAAATGCCTTTCACAACTATATTGTTTATATTAATAAATTAAAATAGCATATTTGGGCAATGTTATCTTTCTTGTTCCACACAAATATGCAGAGATCCAAAAAGATTATTAAGGAGATAAAACTGTTGTTTACAGAGACTCTCCTTCAGAAGGGTCTATGAAATTATTCTTCCACTATTAAAAATGAGAAATCACAAAACAAGGAGATTATAACAAATCCTTGGCATAAATTCACATGAAGACCGCCTGCCAACATTTTAATTAAGGAGAATAGGTTGGCTTATCAAATAAAACTGAGAGAATATTGACCAAAGGTTGGCTTGTGTAAAGGGCTGTCAATGGAACAGGAGGTTCTGGATACAGCCTCTCTCCTGTTCCCCCTTGACATCCTTTGAAAAGGAACATTCTCCTTTACTTGGCCTTCCAAGAGCTGAAACAGTTAAATCAAAATGCCTGGCTGGATCTGACAGCCAGGTTCTCTGGAAGTATAAAGCCTTCTGATACTGAAGGAATGTTTTGAAGTTTGACACCAAAGGGATCTCCAGGCCTTTAGGGGTCCAACAGGATGCCCAGGCTGGAGAAGGGTTCATGCCCCACCCTGCCTATAACTTGAGCCCTAACAAATTCTCTGATTAGATTTGCTGAACTACTTCTAAATTCAGAACGACATAGATTTACCCTGCCAGCACACAGAAATAACTTCCTGAGATTAAAAAATGACATATATTCAAGAAAAAAATGGAAATCGACTGACAAAAATATCCTGTGAAATACATCCCTTGATTCCTTAATGCCATCCTCTTTGAGAGCCAGATTTTCTCATTGCCTAAACTACTCCCTGATTGTAAATTAAGCACCGTGTGGATAACTTGCTTGACAGTATTCTAGTGATCTAAGGTTAATGTTCAACTATTAACAGAAAACAGGATTACAGGTACTATGGCCTGGGAAGAGTATCATTAGGGTACCATTTAGTGAATTCCGTTTAAGACTTATAATAAAGAAGTAACTTAAGTGCTGGAGGAATCTGAGCCAATCAAGAAATTGATGTGAAAAGAATCTATCCCCTGGGCTGGGGTATTTTATGTTTCAATATTGAAACTTGAACATTTTTTGCATCAGGAAAGTTATTCTTAGTTGTTGGCAGAGTAAATCCATGTTATCCTGCATTCTGAAGCAGTTCAGCTGAATCTAATTAGAACATCTGCAGATTTATGCAGCTTTCTGTATATTAAAGTCCCTACCCTTGTGAAATAAATATTTCTCCTCAATCCTTTATTTTTACCCATCTGAGTGTTAATCAGACTAATATGGTATAAATTTTAACAACCACTTTTATGATCCCAGGATGAATGGTGCTCTACAAGTCTAAAATATCGAGACCTTATAAATAGCATCAGTGTGTACTGCCTTTCAATGCCTTCCTACTGGCCATCAATTTTGGCTTAGAGAAGGGGAAACAATTATGAACTCAGTCATTTGCTTCTTATGTTATTAGTTTGTCAGAGATTTTCAAAGGTGTTCCATGCATTCCTGGGATATTATGGAAGATCTCTTTGGTTTCAAAGTCTCTTGACAAAAAATACGTTGAATCATGTAGGCAATTAGACCAAAAAAGGTCAACTTGTTTTCGCAACTTAGAAAAACTACTCAGACTCATAGAAAATGAGTGTTTTGCTAGAGTTAACTTTAAAATACTCCAACTCTCGGGGCACCTCGGTGGCTCAATCAGTTCAGTGTGACTGCTTCTTGGTATCAGCTCAGGTCGCGATCTCGCAGTTGTGAGACTGAGCCCTCATCGGCTCTGCACGGAGTGTGGAGCCTGCGTGGGGTTCTCCCTCTCTCTCTCTCTCTCTCTCAAAATAAATAAACATTTAAAATACTCCAACCCTCTTGGTAAGCAAGTCTGCCACTTTTCCTGACTAATACACCTAGATGCTGTACTTCACATTGGAACTCTTCTTTTTTCTTTTTTTTTTTTTTTTTATCTTAACCAACCTTCTATATCAGATCAGGCTCACCTCAAGCTAATGAGTAATTTCCTCCTCAGCCGTGTAACACCTCAAGGTGTTATCACTTAGTCTTAAATTAAAATTAGTCTGAATTTTTCTGGCTGAGAAGCAGCATAGTGAAAAGAGGCTTACTCCTGAAGTCAGATGGCCCTGTTGAAATTCCAGCTTTATCTCTAACTAGGTTTGAACAACTGGACAGCAATCAAACCATCCTGAAGCCTAAATTCTTCCCGCGTAAAATAGAGATAATAATATTTAACTCTGTACATAATTGTAACAATTAATTGAAAAGACGCATATAACTAGTACATACTCAATAAGTAGGAACCCAAATATAGACATGGGGGCCTAAAAAGACGAACATGCAAAAAAAGACCCTTTTTCTTGGCAACTAAAAAGAATGTAACATTTGTTCAATTTTTTTAAGGCATTATCAACTCCCAAAAGATTGTTACAAACAAACTCCATCAATTCTTCTAGTCAAGCAACACTTTAAAGCAATGCTTCTCAAAACACAGGGCCCGGACCAGCAGCAGCAGCATCCCTTGAAAAATTGTTAGAAATGCAAATTCGGGGGCCCCTTTGCAGGCCTACCAAATCAGAAACTTTGAGGGTGGGGCCTAGCAACCAGGGCTAAAAAAGCCCTCCAATGCATGCTCAAGTTTGAGAAACACTATGTTAAGCCTTCCTTCAAACGTCAGCATAACCCCTAAGGCTTCCTCTATGAGGATGTGAAGATTCCCAGAAGACTTGCTACAGATCTGAATCTCACTTCCTCCCTCTTGGCATTCCTCTCCTGCTCTTTATTCAGGACTAATTGATGTTCACACCGGCCAATTAGTTAGCGCTACAATTCAAATAGCCCCAGCTGTAGCCAAAATTAACATGAAAGCTTTCCTAAAATATTTGAGTGGTTGTTGTTTTTTTTTTTAACATTGTAGATTTTCCTATTTGAAAAACAAGGATTTATGCCTATTTTTATTCAAGTATGAAGGTGTATTCGTGTATTCCTTCCTCCATATAATCATTTTAGATGCTCAACAAATACAAACACTGCTAAAACCAGTCTGTTAAGATTTCTCTACAAGTTGAAAAGAAATGCGAGAAAAGCAGATGTACATCTTCATTACCCTAATCTGTTGATCATGCCCATCTTATTAATTCTGTTCCACAAATATTCATTGAGTACCTACTAGGTGCCAGACACTGTTCTAGGTATAGGGGACTCAGCTATGAACTAGACAGACTGATTAGGGGTGAGGAGAATCTCTCCCTCCTGTTGCTTTATACTCTAGTAGAGGGAAACACTATGAAAAAGTCAACCAATCAATAAACACAGTAAGTACTGATTGTGTTCAGTACTCTGTAAGATATACACAGGATGATGTGATAGACAGTCCATGAAAGGAGTGGCTTCCGTAGGGTAGTCAGAAGGGCCTCTTTAGGGATATTATATATGAGCTCAGTCAAGAATGGAAAGAACCACTTTTATAAAGAGGTACAGGAAGGTGGAGGGTTTCAAGCAGAAATTCAAGCAGGTAACAGCTTGGCATTTTTCAAGACAGGAAAGAAAGCCAGAGTGAGTTAATGGAGAGGAGTGTTGGGGAAATAGAAATAAAAACAGAATCTCTCCAACCAGGAAACCTCTCCACAAATGTAGATGAGAAAGAAACAGTTTTATTACTGAAGGAGCATTAAGCCAAAATGTGACACCCATCACAAGCGATCCATCAAGAGATTCCAAAGACTGAAAGACGTCTCAGCCCTTTACGTAGCCAAGTAGACACAACCCACTACATACACATTCTCAGGAGAAACAACTAGTCATGTAAGAGGACTTGACAGCACCATTTGTCACACAGTTGTTCCTAAATTTACTCAGTAGTTGGGGTGACCATCTGTGTTCACTAATTGGTTTTATTCAAAGGAAAAATAAACTTCTCTTTATAACAAGAGGTAGCTTTGTAGCTTGGAATAAGGCACCCGCTACAGCGAGGTTCTATCCTCCCACAGACACTGGGAGATAGTTAGAGGCTCTATCTTCCTTAATGGTGACATTTCAAAGAGATGGTTCCCAGGTCCCTGAGAAACACAGTCCTGGGTCCTCAAGATGGCAAGAGTCTATTTTAGCTTTTACAAAGATTTACATACATTTCAAGCAGAGAGCAAAAGACCTTACAAGGTTTCTAAAGTAAATGTTCTAAGATTAGGAGGGGAAAGACATCTCTTCCCTTATTTTCAACACTGAGAATCAAGCCCCGATTTTTCATTTGTTTTCACCCTTCCATGAGGCATGAATTAAAGTAAGGACTAGATGGGGCAGGGTCTTTGAAGAGTTTGCATGTTACTCTCAGAGAAATGGAAAACCACTGAAGGTTTGTGACAAGACCTAATATGTGTAACAAGAGATTTAGCCCCCCTTCACAGATGTACTGTGAAGAACACAACATGATTTTGGTGACCATTCTTGCCAAAAATGCATAACCTCAATCTAATCATAGAAAACAACAAACAAACCTAAACTGGGGAACATTCTACCAAAGAACTGACAAGTACTTTTCAAAAATGTCAAGAAAGTCAAAGAGAGACTGAGGACCCATCATAAATTGCAGGAGGCTAAAGAGATAGGACAACAAAATGTAATGAGAGGTCCTGTACTGGTTCCTGGACCAGAAACATTATTTGGGAAAACTGGTGAAAACTGAGTAAGGTTTGTTAGCTTAGTTAATAGTACTACATCAGTCAGTGTTAATTTCCTGGCTTCTATCATTGGCCATGTAAGATATTAACATTAGGGGAAGAAGGGTAAAGAATACACAGGAACACTTTGCAGTATTTTTGTCCTTTTCTATAGGTCTTAAATTACTCCAAAATTATTTTTTTAATTTAATAGATCATTTAGGCTACTGAATGAATACACTGATGGGGGAGCGGGGTGGGGACAGAACTGGTGAGCCCAGTTAGGAAGCTAATGAAAACAAGCCCAGGCAAGAGATTCTAGTTTGAAGATGATGTCAGCACAGAAGGAGAAAATGAGGAATCAAGGTGCATTTTTGAGACAGAATCAACAGTATCTGGAGATCTCCTGAGTGTCACAATAACGGGGATTATTTCTAGGAGCCTGGTGTAAGTAACTGTTGTAGCAGGCCATCTGTTCAGGTAAGAGAACTAAGGGCGACCCAGGATTTTGGCAAGAAGATCTGTGGTTCCAAACTCTCCTCTAAGATGTCATCTCATAAATCCAGCTGCCTGTGAATTAGGAGAGGGCACTGGTCAATGTTATAATGATCATATAATTATAATCATATAATATATGATTCCTGTATTATTACTCATACAGGTGGATACAGAAGCAGATACTTCCAGCCCTACTCTAGACCCATGCACAAGGCACCACCTGCACACATAAGACTTGCTTCTTATCAATTACTTAGTTTTAGATTCGTTTTCTTTCCCTCCACTTCCCCCAACTACCTCTAAACTTTAGATGGCAAACTAGGAAGAAAAGAGGGATAACCCGAACCCAACCGAACCCTTTCTTCCTCTTCATTTAGCCAACTATGGAAGCCAAAAGGAAACTTCCACCTGCCTATTTTTTATTCAGATAGTTACACGGCATCAGTTAAAATTTAACTAGTTTTAACTTCACAAAATCAGTATATGTGGATAAAAGATAAAACTAGTTAAGAAAATGACAGAACTAACGCTTCTAATTCTAGGATCAGCTCTTCATCCACCACATTACAGCTTAAAAATCAACGAATGAAATCAAATAAAACACTCTACTCTGCACTTTTAAGAAAATAAATAAGTACAGTGATTACCACCTGCCCCTTCCAGATGAGGATGCCTTCTCACAGAGACCGAGAATGTTACTACTTTTCACAGGAAACTTACGCTATGCCTCGACGGCATTTTGGGCATTTTAAAATGCAGGCTCTGCGCAGAGAGCAGAGAGCCCAGCGTGGGCTTGAACTCACGAACTGTGAGATCGTGACCTGAGCCAAAGTCAGCTGCTTACCTGCTCAGCTGACTGAGCCACACAGGCACCCCATAACGCCCTACCTTTTTAAAGGGATGGGCAACTGTTTCTGTCTTTGCTGTCCTGACTCTGGGACAGACTCCTTCAGCAAGTGCCCATGGCTGTCCTGGAGAAATTACGGCAAATTCAGGAGACCCTCTGGTGGAAGCACTGGGACTCCAAAGTCACACTACCTGTGTTCACACCCTGGCCCAGCCACTTACTAGCTATGTGGCCTTGACAAATTGTGTATCAACCTGAGCCCCTGTTTTTCAATAGAAAGTGGGGTTTGACATAATGCCTCCCTCACAGTGGTGCAAGGGGGATTTAATAAGCCATAGAATATAAAGCTTTCAGAACAGAGCTGAATAAAGGTTGGCTACTACTGTCTTTGATGCCCTAGTGGTAGGAAGGGGGTTTCTTCAGTTCTTGGTTTCAGAACTGTCCTGCTCCTGGATCAACCACTATGCTCTCTATAGTTAAGGCAAGCTGTTATTGAAACATGAGCACATTTAACTGACTGAAAATATTGAAAAACAGTTGTAAAACTGCATAACTGAATAAAAAGCATTCAGCGCTCCTAGTAATCAAGGATATGTACAATAAAGTTTTCAGATACTATTTTTCATCAACCACATTGGCAACTTAAAAAATATATGTAAACCATATGTAATACATATGTACGGTATTAGTGAAATAAGTATTTGCATATACTGCTAGTGAGTATATAAGCTGGTACAACTTTTCTGGACTCTCTCAAACCATGAGTTAAAATCATACCCAACAATTTCATTTAAGTAAGTCATATTTTTTCATTCCTTCCAGATGCAAAATATATTATAATAATATAAATATATCATTCTATTTAATTATAATAATTAAAATAATATGTTATCTGAACAAGGTACAGAGAAAGAGATTCAAAGAGATATGGCCATTTATATTAAGCTGTCATTTGAAATGAGTGGCAAAAGATAGTACGGAAAAGAAATAGTTTGGAAACAACTGGATATTCTTTAGGAAAAGAAAAAAGGTTTTCTTCCTCATACCATTAAGCAAAAACAAATTTCAATGGATTTCAATGGATTAAATATCTAAACACAAAAGCCCTAGAAGAAAACACAGGAAACTATTTTATAAATTTTCCCAGAAAAGGCATAAAACCTAGAAGTCATACAGGAAATGATTAAAATTTGGACAATTAAACATTTTTGTATGGCAAAAAATTACCACAAGTAAAATTAAAAGATAAATGAAGACTAGGGGTGCCTGGGTGGCTCAGTTGGTTAAGGGTACAACTTTGGCTCAGCTGGTGATCTCACAGTTTGTGATTTTGAGCCCCGCCCCAGGCTCTGTGATGACAGCTCAGAGCCTGGAGCCTGTTTCGGATTCTGTGTCTCCCCCTCTCCCTGACCCACCCCCATTCATGCTCTGTCTCTCTCTCTCTCTCTCTCTCTCTCTCTCAAAAATAAATAAACAAAAAAATTTTTTAAAGATAAAGACTGAAAGAACACATTTGCCAGACATATTTAAAAAGGGGTCTAAAATTTCTTTAAATCAATGAAAAGAGACCTAATTTAATAGAAATATACAGAAGTGACTCAAACAGAAAATAATTCACTGAAACGGAAACAGTAGACACACATTGCAAAAAAACTTTTGAATTAGCAAGGCAATAAAAATCAAGTTAAATGAAATTTTGCCTGTAAGACTGGCAATATTTTGTTATTTGTAATGCTCAAAAGGATGTGGGAAAATGGAAACTGACACTGTTGTTGGGGGGTGTAATAGGTACAACTTTTTAAATTGTATTAAGATATATATTCAAAATTTTTATTTGGCAATATATGTTAAAATTTTAAAAGCCACACGTCCTATTACTCAGACATTTCTCTAACATAAATCTATACTATGTAACATTCTCAACACGCCCAACCAGATATGTGTCCAAGATGATTATAGTAGTTTTGTTTATAACAGGAAAACAAACAAGAGTTCATCAGCTGGGGAATAAGGGCACATAGTGACTCAGCTGAAAAGGGATGTAGAATCAAAAAAAAATTTTTTTTAATTACAATAAACAAAAAACTGAAAATAACAAGTGTCATGAACTATCACTTTAAAACAAATGGTTCATTTATGATGAAATACGTTATAGTCATTAAAAACAATGCTTTACAATATTTACTTAAGAAACAATAGGAAAGGGTTCGTTATACACAGATCAGAATTAGGTTACAAATACCACCTGTTCCGTATGACCCATTTTGCCACATATACACTCCAAAGGAAGGTCACACAGCAGCATATCAACAATGGACATTTCTGGGTGGGGTAGGAAAAGGCATTGCAAAGCAGCTTAATTTATTCTTTTATTTGTACTTTCCCATTTCCTCACGATTCACAACTGAATTCTATAATTGGAGGAATAAAAGTTTACCAAGAACAACAAAATGAAGAGTCAGGAAAAGAATTCCTGAACTTTAAGGCAGTGCTTCATTTTCTTTCTCTCCAACCTCTACCTAAAATGAAATGCTTTACGTTTACTTTATACGTCGAAATACAGGACGCTTTAATTTCACCTCCAAAGCATCCGTAGTACCATCCACACTCACATCTGTCAATCCCTTAGACGGGGGGTTTGGGAATTTGTATGGTGGGATCTGTGGAGTCCACATTCTGCTGTCAGTCTTAACTCCAGGGGTTTTAGAAAGCAGCATGAATAAAATGTGCTAATAATGCTGGCCTTGGGATAGAATCATTCCACAGAAAAATGTTTATTTTTTATTTTTTTAACCAAAGAATGAATATATGTTTTCAGCTGCTATGTATAAAAATAATTCGCTTTTCAGTAGGAAAGTTCAGCTGCAATGGGAAAAGACTACAATGCACTGTAAGAAAAATTTAAAGTTATAAGCTTGTGTGGCCATGCATAGAAACTCCTAAAAACTGTGACCATCCCAGGGTTTCTCTCTGAATGGGTCTTTTATTCCACTGAGCTGGCGCCGTGAAAGATGCCCTGCATTGTTCTGACATCACACCAGGGTGAAAACACACAGTCCTGTTGACATCAATACAATGCACTACAATATATTTTTTATATCCTCTGTAGGTGTTCTGAAAGGACTCCATTGGTGGAAATGTTTTTTTTTTTTTTTTAATTGCAGGAAAATCCCTGCAATGAATAGAACACAAAGGCATCTCAATTTCCTAGGAAAAACTAGAGTCTACTTAGAAATGTGACAGTAACATTAGGCATACAAATAGAAAGAGATTTCAAAGAGAACATATAAAACACTTTCCTGTGTCACAGTTTATTATGCAAACTCTATGCATCCTGGTATAATGCAGTATATTTAAGAAAAATCAGCTTATTAGGAAACTTGCTCATAATAAACCTCAGCAGATCAAGAGAAACTTAATTTTGATGTAGACATGGATGCATCTCTCTCCATGCACTCTGTGGTTCTTATGCCTACTGGTCTTACTAAAAATTGTGTTTATTTGAATTCTTATCAATGAGAATTCTTGCGGACTTCATGATCCCTCCCTCCATCAAATTCTGGAAACTAAAAAATAAAACATCATCAGATGCAGGTGTGAATGATAATATGAATAGTGTGGGATGCAATTAAAGCAGTGGGAAACCAGACAAGTAAGGAACAGATGCAAAGCTTGGATCCCAGTGGGTCTTGGGAGACTGCACATTCAAGTGTAAGAATTCAGAATCTTGTTACATGCAGCTTGACTCAGAAACTGGAGAAACACAAAGGAAGGTCTCAGCAAAATCCATTCATCTCAGCCCTATATATGACCCTCACATTGTAGGCCTATGAGCCTCACATTATGCAAAACAGTAGCTCCAAAAGAACAATGGGAATCAGAGTACTTAATCATTTGCTAGCCTAGTTAGATATTAATTATAGATTAGAATTAATTGAAAATAATATAATATAGTGTGCTCAAACTGATACAGGCTCCACTGTATAAAAGTGTCAAAATGAGTGACTTCAGATTCTATACGCTCTGCTTTCTTCTATGAGCATATCCATATAGTACAATATCCACATAATAGCAATCCTGCCCAAAAATATGTAGAACACCCAAACTAAAGGCATGAGTAAGAATGAAAGCAGTCACTAAGGAAAGCATTCTGTGGAAGGTAATTTGTGTTTGAATTTAATTAAATTTTTTAAAATTAATTTTTAGTTTTTTGAATTTGTGGTAACATATAAATAACATAAAATTTACCATTTTAATCATCTATTTATGTATATGTATACACTTCAGGAGCATTAAGTATATTCACGTTGTTGGGCAAACATCGCCACTATCCATCTCCAGAATTTTTTCATCCTCCCAAACTGAAAGTCCATACTCATTAACCAGTAACTCCTCACAGTAAAAAAATTTTGATAGAGGAAAAATATCAGTAAGAGTACAAAAACATCATTTAAGAAGTCAAAGTCAGAATAAAGAAAACAGGTTTTTGATGTGATGTTTCCCAAACCATATGTGTAATAGTAACTTGTGATTTTTTTCTTACTATATTCAAGCACTTTTATTATCTAGTATTTTTATTAATATTTATCATCTAACTAGCTATTTCTACTTCACCCTCAGTACATCAGGAAAAACAGTTATCATCATTTATCATCTGAGTCTAATGGGTCTTCTAATTCTACATATTTTTTAAAGTTTATTTTTGAGAGAGAGCGCAGGCACGCACGCACGCACATGAGCAGGGGAGGGGCAGAGAGAGAGAGAGAGAGAGACACAGAATCCGAGGGCAGACTCCAGGCTGTCAGCACAGAGCCCGACGTGGGGCTCAAACCCACGGACCGAGAGATCATAACCCGAGCTGAAGTCAGATACTCAACCAACTGAGCCACCCAGGTGCCCCTTAAATCATTTTATAAATAATTTACATAATAATAAAGATATAATGAAAATTTTTATTTAAAGTTTCATAAAAACTTAAACACAGCAAATCTGAATCAAGTAAATTTTGGTGCACACGCATCAGAAAAGGTGAAATAGTACCATAATACATCCTTTTTGAGAGTCTCGTGCCAGCTCAAGGACTGTAACCTCTAGCCTTTCTTGCCGCTAGGTGTGGTCATGAGTCTTCATTGTGGCCAGTGAGAAAAGCAGAAGTGCCAGGTGTGATATCCAGGAAGGATGTGTAAAGAGTGCTTATTCATCTGAGGGCTGCACACTTTCTGCCCTAGCCCCCTTCTTCCTTCTGCTTCTCCTACAGATGGATGGAAGGGCAACAGCTGAAGGGACCAGTAAGCAGTCATGAGAACAGAGGACTTATGCAAAGAGAGGCAAAGCAGAAAAATAGGATACTGGTCCCTAATTACTATGATGCTGCCATAGCTAAGATTAGACTTCCTATCTCTTGGCTACTGCATGAGACACTTACCTGTTTCAGCTGTTGTTATGTTAGGTGGGTATGTAAAAGAGCCAATATCGGAGCACCTGGGTGGCTCAGTCGGTTTGGGCATCTGACTTCGGCTCAGGTCATGATCTCACCGTCCATGGGTTTGAGCCCCGCATCGGGCTCTGTACTGACAGCTCAGAACGTGAAGCCGGTTTGTGATTCTGTCTCCCTTTCTCTCTGCCTCTCCCCCACTCACACTCTGTCTCTTTCTCTCTCTCAAAAAAATAAACATTAAAAAAAAAAAAAGAAAAGAAAAGAACCAATACAAACCAATACAGCAAATATAACTGATTCTTCTAATTATGTCAGTGATTCAAAATTTACTTCTTTTTTTGGTGGGGGCTTTTTGGCTTTTTTTTTTTTTTGAGACAGGGGAGTAATAGATATTGGGTACGTAACCAGTAGTTTATGCTATAGCCACCAAAAGCAGAGAGTAATCACAACACATTCAAGAAGAACAAAAATAATATTACTTTGCTATAGATCTGTATTTGCTGATAACTGAAGTTCAAAGCTCAAAAGCTTCTCTCACTTGGTTAAAAAGGGAAAATATCAAGTACAAGAAAAATGTTAACAATTTTCTCCTTGACTCCAATCAAAAGCACTGAAAAGGGCAAAAAAACCGTTTTCCCCCCATTGATTTGATAATTCAGTGATTCAATATTCTTTAACACTGTATTTACATAAGCACTCAAAATCACCTCTTGAACCAGTGGTATGCCTCCCACACTTTGGGAAAGGTTGGGCTTTAATGCCACATTATGCAGCACTCAAAATCAAAATCACCTCCTGAACCAGTAGGGTGCCTCCCATACTTTGGGTAAGATTGGGCATGGAAGAAATCATGAAAGGACATAAGATTATAGAGGTAAACTGAGGATATGGAGAGATAAAAGACTGGTTGCTAAGTCAAGAACTAAATTAGAATGGTAGAATATATAACCAAAAGGGCACTTAGACATTAGCTAGCCGCAGAATCATAAACTCACAAAATTGAAAATTATTTTACTAATCTTTCCCATTGAATAGGATGATTCTTTTTAGAACATCTTTGGAATAGTTAATAATAGTTATCTAAGCTCTGTTTCAACCCTTCCAATGAGAATGGAGCCAATAATTGACAACCAATTCCATTTTAAAACATTTCTAATCCTAGAAAATGCTTCCTTACACAGAATTAAAATAAGCCTAATACAACTGAGCCTGTTTCCTCTCTGAAACTATATAGAGAAAGGAATTTAACCATTTCTCCATGTATAAATCCTCTAAAATTTTATTTACTCACTTTTATTCATTTACAACTTCCACTTATTATTCATTCTTATTTTTTAAACCACTTGAATACATTTTTATGTAAAAATTACAATTTATGCAAATAAGAAGCCCCTTGACCCTCCCTGAATCCCAAAGAGGGAACCATTATTGTCAGCTTATTATGAATTATTCCAGATCTTTCTCTCTTTACGCACATAGGGAAAGATATCACTTTTGTGGGACTTTTCCATACATTATAATACATACATATTATATTCAGTATGCTATTTTTGCACTTAATAAATCTTAATAATATTTTACATATTGGAACCTGTAGATCCATCTGTCTCTTTCACTTTAACTGCTGCATGGTATTCCATAGTTGTATCAAGGATATAACCTATGATAAACCCTGAGGATATTTCCAACTTGGGAAAATTAATAAAACTGCTAGAGTATACACCCTTATAAATTTCTTTGTCTATGTACTTTTGCACATATGCACTTGTGCACAGAACTTCCCCTAAATTACCTAGAAATAAACGTGCATCTTAAAAAAAGCAATCATGCCAAACTGCCGTACAACACAACCAGAGCATTATTTCACACCCATGACCCAACTACGAGAATCTCCATTTCCAGTACTAGATACTGTCAGTATGTATCTCCTTTCCCAATCTGAAACAACCATTTCTTTTTTTGAAGTCATGTAATATCTCTACAATCTTTTCTTTCCAAGCCTAGCCTTCCAGTTCCTTCAATCCTTTATTTTTTTTCTACTTGTTTTAATGTTTATATATATTTGAGAGAGAGAGACAGTGCACTAGTGGGGGAGGGACAGAGAGAGAGGGAGACAGAATCTGAAGCAGGCTCCAGACTCAACTGTCAGCACAGAACCTGACGTGGGACTCAAACTCATGAGCTGTGAGATCATGACCTGAGCCGAAGTCAGACGCTTAACCAACTGAGCCACCCAGGTACCCCAATCCTACTTTCATAGGTCATGATTTTCAGATCTTTCACTATCCCAGCTTCCTCCCAGGAATGTATTTCCAAGAACTGATTATAATGGTACAACTATACTTTGACCTGACCTACATACAAATAAGACTGTTACCTATCTTCCTCTGAACTAGTAGATCTTAATACTTTCTGAGTCACTGTTCTCATTAAGAACTTAATAAAGGTATGAACCCTTTCTCAGAAGGAAAGAAGGAAGGAAGGAAGGAAGGAAAGAAGAAAGAAAGGGAAAGGAAAGGAAAGGAAAGGAAAGGAAAGGAAAGGAAAGGAAAGGAAGGAAGGAAGGAAGGAAGGAAGGAAGGAAGGAAGGAAGGAAGAAAGAAAGAAAGAAAGAAAGAAAGAAAGAAAGAAAGAAAGAAAGAAAGAAAGAAAGAAAGAAAAGGAAGAAGGAAGGAAGGAAGGAAGGAAGGAAGGAAGGAAGGAAGGAAGGGGAAGGGAAGGCAAGGGAAGGAAAGAAGGAAGGAAGGAAGGAAGGAAGGAAGGAAGGAAGGAAGGAAGGAAGGAAGGAAGGGAGGGAGGGAAAGAAGGAAGGAAGGAAGGAAGAAAAGAAAGAACACATAGGTACAATATGCGTACAATGTCAGAGGTTTCATGAACCACAGATGCAAGATTAATCATGTATTAATGGCAGCCCCAAGTCACATTTACATTTTAGTGACCGTATCAGATTATTGTTGGTTTGCATTCGGTTTGCAATCAACTACGTCTCAAGTCTAATCTACACTAGGTATTTAACTACAGGAAAATTATATCTTTGTCAGCCTATATATTTTTATACTTTTTGAACCTAGGTGCTACTAAGTATTTGCATTATTCTTCTAATGTTTCATCTTTTTACCTTCTACCTAATCTAAAGGTCAATTGTGTTCTTTGTGAACTGTAAGTCTGCTGTCACCTAATTTATGAATGTCTCACTCATCTCTAGGGAAAAGATTTAAGTAGAAGCACCACAACATGCCATACAGCTTTCCTCCAGAGGCTACTATTTTCTTTTTTCAATTGGTGTTTTTTTGAGTGACCACTGGCCAGGCTCTGACATAACTAACCTGTGACCTAACATATACTTGTCTCTTCCCCTGAAAGACATAATGTACAAATTGATCCATACATACCTTGCTGAATTCTAGGTATACTTCATGTATAGTATCCCACAGTCTACCAAAGTTGTAACATAAACATCAAAACAGGAACTGATATTAGTTTGCATTGCCCTGATTTGCTTTATTCACTCTTTCAAATGATTTATTGAAATAAATTTATTGATTTATTGAAATCTAGGTGAGATGTGCTGTCCCAGGGCTAGAATCCCCACAGTGCACAAAACAAAACAATGCCTCCCTCACAGAGCCTGCAGTCTGGTGAGGGACTGAAGGCTCCTGCTAGGTCCACGTCATCACCACACCCTTTGCTGAGCGTTCCAACACTTCTATTAGATAATCCATTCTAGTATTATGCCAACTATAAAAAAACAAAGGGTGAGGGGTATTACTTGATCTTTCCAAATTTAAATGGCTAACAAGTGATTAAGTTTGGCATTATCTGATCATCAGTAACAGCGGTGAGATAACCAAAATGGTGTCTAAGAAAACGTTCAAGAATTTTTTTGTTAGAGAATGAAGCAGAGCAGAAAAACAGAGGCCATCCAGAAGACTGTAAACTCAGAACGTTAAAAAGTTATAAAAGTGTAATCTAATCCAATGAACATGAAGATAAATTTCACTTAATGAAATTCATATTACTCTCTTCTATTATCTTTGCAAATTCACTATTATCACCAGATGCAAAAATCCCATTTGCACATTCCAAAAGGTAAGCCCAGGGTCTAGATCTGGGTCTTGGTCAATCAGGCCAAAATGTCTGTCACTGTTCAATCGTGTAGACCATCAAGAGGGCACATGGTAATAACATAAAACTGACAATTCCACTGGGAAAAAATCAAGTTTGGCTTCTTTGGTGTCAGTGTGTTTTAAAAAAAAAAAAAAAAAAAAAAAAAAAAGAGGAGTTTTCATCTGAATAGTTACAAATTCAATTTTTAATAGTCCATATCATAAAATGAGCTCATTTTCCAAGGCACTTTTCAAAAATCTATACACTACCACGCTTACTGTGCTTAATATCTAAAATAACAAAAGAAGCATATTGATTTGGGATTAACATGGTTTTAGGTCCAGGCATTCATGACCTTAATCAGTATGGTAATATAAAAATAATTCATGAAGTACAATGTTAAATTAACATGAGTAGGTCTTTAGTTCTGTGGGACAGAAAAGTGATTTCCTACATAAGCTTAAAGATATAATTAAACATATATTTCATTTCTCGTTCAAGAATATTCTATTGAGCATGTCTGATACAGCTAAGGGAAAAACAGCTGCTAGTCAAAAGAAAATCTACTGGGTTGGTTTTTCTTATAAGCTACTTTATGGCTTTTCAAATTCTCTTTTTGCCTCTCCACCTCATCCTCCTCTGTCTTGGTATTATTTGTTGAATTAGAAATTAGTGTTTTACTGGAAAAAAAATTATGTTGCTACAAATAAAAGCAAAAATTAAATAGCCAAATTAAAGGGAATTTTTCTAATTGCTTTCTAGTCAGCCAGGAATTTCTGTTGACCCTTGCTCGGTGTTTCTGAGAGAAGCTGTTATTAGAAGAAAACTACATAGCTGCAAATTACATTTTTAAAAAACTCAAACTATTTCTGTATCTCAGAGAAATAATATGACCCAGCACGGGAGCCAAGATTCTGAAAAAAAGATCATCACACTGTGAGTTTTTGATTACATGAGATTTAACAGAAATTATTCATAGCATATATCATAAATAAGAACAAAAATGCATTTAGTTATATTTATATAAATATATAATAAATATATACATACTTGAAATATTTATAAATATATACCAAATACATGAATATATTCCTAAAGCTATATAAATGTCCATATTTTATAGATATAACTAGTAAATGTGAAGGAGCATAAAAGTCATAAATAAAACTGCCCAAGACTCATCTATTTAACATAAATTTACTCTACGAAACAGCAGGGAAAATAGGTTGCAATAATTATAATATTTAGCTTTTCACTATATTCAGATGCGAATTCTTTTGCAGAGAGCAATGTGTTTTTCTATTACTTTTGCTTATTTATCGCCCCGAGTCTTTAAACACTAACACACAGCACAGGAGGAAACGTTTTCTGTGAATTTTAAACTTTCACAACCCTATTTTACCTTCTTCCAGGCAAGTTAACTTTCCTGAAGTAGCAGGAGAAAAGAGAGGGAAAAATACAATTGTTAATTTTGTAGCTTAGGATAAGTCTTATGGATAGGTGACTGGCTTGCTTACTAAACTAAAAACACAACTGTAGAATTATCGTTTGGTTCTATTGCTTCGTGTTCTTTCCTTGTATCCAACATCACAATTAGCATTGCCTACTATACACAATGATCACCCACAGCACCCATCTTAAGCAAAATTATAAAACAGACAATCAAGTTTTTACTTTGAAAAACATGTGAGCCAACGTAAGTCAGGCAGCTGTTCAAACTAAACCAGCAAACCCACAGGACATGCAATGGCTTTGTCCAGTGGGAGAAGTAGGCCCAGGAGCAAATGCTGAGCAGGCCAAGCATCGCATGAAGAGTGGACCATGAAAGATGAGGTCAGCAGGCTCCAGTCAGCATCAGAGCAACAAAGGAAGGAGGTATTGGGAGCACAGGGAAAATGGTTTTGAGAGGGCCTTGACTCCCAATGTCCCTCTGGTCAGTTCTACTAGGACAGTTTCCATCAGAGCACTCAGTGTTGTGTGACACAACACCAGACCTTCCATCTTGAGCTTCTCTGAGTATGTCTGAGGACTCACTCCTTGGTGTGGAGAATCCACTACTCTGTGAATACTTGGACAGTACAATCCCATTAATCCGTATGTCAACGACCTCTGCTTTACCCACCACCAGGGCCAAGGTCGATTTTCCCTCTACACCAACTCCCCTGAGCATGATGTATCACATGTGTGAGGATCTCTGAAGTCCGCACTGATTCTCTCTGGAAGTGTCTTGTTCTTTCTAACTTAAAACATCTGTGCTACACTGTAACATCTAGCAAGAGCCACTGCTTAATCATGATGTGTTCTAGACTCCCCAGGCTCTGCTCTTCCTTTTCTCCCCGTAAAAATCCTTAAATTCAAGGCTCTGTGATCGGTTGTATAAATCTCAAATGCTGTAAAATTCTGTTACTTAACATAAATTGTCTATATTTCACTTCCAAAAGCTAGAAAATGGGTTGTCTGTATTTCATTTCTAAATGCTACATTAAATTCTTTCAAGCTGACAGTGCTTTATTGTTTCCTCAAGTACCAAAATTAATTAAAGAATGTAACATATGTACAGAGACAGCGATCTCACTTTCAAAGATTTTAATCATTGCTAAAAGTTTGTAATTTTTTTCCAATTTATCTTTCTCCTATTTTCTGGCAAGTATGCCCTTTTTAGCCCAGTCTTCCTATGCTTATCAACAAATGGCGGGCAAGACAATCTCCAGAACTGTCTCCAATGCAAACTCAAGTACGTGCCAGAGTCTTTCAACTCATGTTTGCAAGCAGTGTGCTAGAGACACTGAAGTCTTGCCTGCCATCTTACACAACGTTTACTAAATGGGAGGCCAACTGGAACCGTAAAAATCTTACTTCTCTGGGCGTTGGGCAGCATGGTAGTACTAGCACTATTATTTGTGTCCGGATTAGACCTCACTTGCTCTAGGATACAGAAGATGCCCTTCCCAATAAATACAACATTGGGGAACCTGGGTGGCTCAGCTGGTTGAGCGTCCGACTTTGGCTCAGGTCATGATCTTGTGGTCCGTGAGTTCGAGCCCCGCATTAGGCTCTGTACTGACAGCTCAGATCCTGGAGTGTCTCCCTCTCTCTCTGCCCCTCCACTGTTCACACCCTGTCTCTGTCTCTCTCTCTCTCTCTCCCTCTCTCTCTCTCTCTCTCAAAAATAAACATTAAAAAATGTTTTTAAGGGGCGCCTGGGTGGCTCAGTCGGTTAAGCGTCCGACTTCAGCTCAGGTCACGATCTCGCAGTCCGTGAGCTTGAGCCCCGCGTCGGGCTCTGTGCTGACAGCTCAGAGCCTGGAGCCTGCTTCCGATTCTGTGTCTCCCTCTCTCTCTGCCCCTCCCCCATTCATGCTCTGTCTCTCTCTCTCTCTCAAAAATAAATAAACGTTAAAAAAATTTTTTTAAATGTTTTTAATACAATATCTGTCACACTATGGAAGCTTATGAAATATACAGAGATTACTGAGATCTCACTCATCTAGACTTTTGTATATACTAACTTTATTTAATGTCAAATAGCACTGGTTTCAAATTAGTCAATATAGTCTTTGAATGTATTTTTTGACATCTGCTTTGAGGTAGCCTTCTTAGGATCACTGGAATAATATTGGAATCCAACCTGACATGATGTAAGAACCTACCTGGTGCTTATATAATTTTAAATCACAGACTGCTTCTTCTTGCTTCAGTATTTTTGCTTTCTAACCATAAAAGAAATGGTGTAAGAATCTGGCCGTTGGCCACAAGACATTTTGGGGAATTCCTCAACAGTCTCACCCCAATTTCTGTTCAAGCAATGAAAAGCTAATCAAAGATAGGGTTAATAATTAGATTCCAGAGCTTCTAAAATCTCTCTTATTACTCAACAGTCCTTTTCTCTTTCCCTCCCTTTCCTCCTCCCACCTAAAACATCTTACTGAAAATGCAGGATTGTATTTCTGAGGAGAAAGCCAAAGTCCTAGGGACGCTTACATCAGACTGTAGGGTCTGTATTTACAATTTCCCCAACGTCACTATTCAGATTTGTTCTCAGGCACGGGCAGACGGACAGAAAGTGGTGAGGACTTCTAGTGATGACCCTGCCACTGCCCCCACAGAACAGAAAGTAGAGTGCTATGCTCTCAGGTAAGGGGGAAGGTTGGAAGGAGACAGAGAATGAGGGAGTAGGGGCCTCAGGGGCGGCTGAGGAACAGAGACATGAGCAGCACCCCAGCATCTCTCTCACGGTCCCCCCTGCAGACACGACAGGAGCACATTCTCTCCGCCAGCCCCACATCGTCCTGTGCCCCAACTTAAAATGGGGATATAAAGAGAACATAGTTCCCAGGGCGGCTGAGAGGATCAAATGAGTTAACATATATAAAGCTCCTAGAAAAGGGCCCAGCACACAATAAATCCTCACTAAATCATTTTTGAAGAAATACAGTGTGACGTACAAGAGGCCCAAGGACATAAGATTTAGAAAGGGCTTGAAAATGGTTGTTTAAAGCCTTGCAGGAGGAGAGGAATTATGGGAGGAGAACGGTGTTCTTTATCTTCTCAAAGTATAGAATTTTTAAATAGGCCTAGCAAACGGGTAAAGGAGATTTCTTTAATTTGCTTGTTGTGTTTTTGACAAAACCTAAGGAAGACTCTTCAGCACCAGTCTTAGAATCAATCAGTTCTTTCATACGGGCAGAGTCTGATGAGAATTAAAACATCTTGTCCACTGTTGCCCACTGTTCTTTCCATGACAGGTCAATATTGCTTGTCCCGCAAGGACTGACTTAATGGCCTGCATCAGCAGCATATTGCGTGATTCATTTTCTTTGCAGGAAAATCAGTCATCATTTTCATAAACATCTGTAGTCACTGCTCATCTTTGCTGCAGTGTTCCTGTGACACATCCTCGTGGTTTCGTTAAGTGGCAGAGTGGGCACTCTGTCAAGACATCAGCCACCCCAGGTAATCTCTGTGACGACTCCGGCAGAGAAGGTGAGGCCCCCGGACACAGGAGCGCAGCGATTCTGGCGAGGTCAGGGAGGCAGGGATGCTACTGAGACCACCATGACTGAGGTGTGTTTTACAATAAACAGTGTGAAGAGGGCACACAGAGCTGAGGGGCCAGAGCAGAATGGGAGAAGAGCAGGTAAGAATTCAGAGAACATTATCGCGGTTGGTAGGGAGAGATTTGGGATAAAGAGAGGGAATAGTGAGAAGGCACAATCTGTGGAGATGTCTGGGGACCCAGGGGTCTCTCTGAGTAGCCTTGTAACCACAAGCAACTCTCACACTTTCTCTGAGTCTGCTTTTCATCTACAGAAGTAATAGTGGCCAATAACTGTGCAACGTTCACTACGTGGCAGGCCCTGTCCTTTAGGTGTGTGGACTCTATCATCACAACCACCTCAGGAGACAGGTACTAAAAATTCTCTCATCATCATAACCCATTTTACAGAAGAGGAAACTGAGGAACAGAGATTAAGTAATTTGCCCAAGGTCACTCGTCTAGAGAGCAGAGGAACCAGACTTCCAGCTGGGGAGCCTTCCTCCAGGACACATGTTTATACCAAGGTGCCTCTCTGCAAAGGCAGAGCACCAAACTACAAATGTGTAATTTGAGATGGGAAAAAAAAGACCTTTTTGTTTCTTTTATTTTTAACCCTTCAGAAACCAATGCTACTGTAAAACTACTACAAGTATGAAGTACTAGAAGAATGACCCCAGGACTAGACGTTTCTGCAATGTCGAACTACCCCAAGTTTCCAAATGTACTTATCGCAAACCGATGAACAGTCCAAGGCCCAGGATCGGTCCATCAGCCACGCTTCTTGCGGTACTAGACTGATGGTCTCTAAACTCCAGCTCCAGGGGCGCCTGGGCGGCGCAGTCGGTTAAGCGTCCGACTTCAGCCAGGTCATGATCTCGCGGTCCGTGAGTTCGAGCCCCGCGTCAGACTCTGGGCTGATGGCTCAGAGCCTGGAGCCTGTTTCCGATTCTGTGTCTCCCTCTCTCTCTGCCCCTCCCCCGTTCGTGCTCTGTCTCTCTCTGTCCCAAAAATAAATAAACGTTGAAAAAAAAAAAAATAAACTCCAGCTCCATGGGTGTGAAGGGCCAATTTTGAAAAGATGTCCAGGTATCCCCCTTCTCCACAAAAATTCAGTTTCAGTAGAGGTTAAAATTCAACCCAAATAAAGCACCATAAGTGCCTGTTTTAGGTTAGATATCCTCCATCCATTTACAAGAAGTTGCTGAGCACGTGCTTTGTTTCTGGTGTTGGAGCGCATGCAGAGGATATAAAGATAAAGATACACCTGCTCCGTGAGCCTGGATTCTCGATGGGAGGACAAAAAAATACATCTCGGATGATACAAGATTATCACAAGTGCTGAAGACATTTAAAGCTGTAAGAGCTTTACTCTCTCTCTTCTACACCTTTCAAGGAATAAAAGGAATGATATCTGTTTCTCAAGTCTTCCTTTTTACCAGCTGAGTAGGACGGGAAGGTGTCAGGGTGGTATAAACATGGACTTTCCAATCAAGTAAGAGCATTAACCGGGCCCTCGCATTACCCATGCTACAACAACTCTGGCTCTCTGTCCTTAACATTACTACCAACGAGGTCTGGGTGGCCCCAGAAGGTGTCTATGTGTATCCTGTGACTAATCCTCTTGACCCCATGGCATATCATTGGCCTTTTCCTCCCTCTTTGATCTGGTTCGCTGTGATGATCTCTTGTGCATCGCATATAAGTAAGCCAAGAGCTCAGTAACTGAGGCCACTAGAGTCTCCTGTGTTCAATGCTGAGGGTCCTGCTACCGGGTCAAGAGTCTCATTTCCCATCACTGAACAGGGGCACCATCAAGGCTGATCTTTCCATCTCACTATGTCAAATCTCCTAGCCTCTACCATTCTTCCATCATGCTGGTCTCATTTCCCCTGTAGAGAGCTCAAGTCTTAGTTGAAAAGGCTATGGTGGGGAGGACACTGATGAACTCTACACAGAATCACCACACCTCCCGGGCACAAGCCAAGGCCCTCTGAGATGTGCGTTCCACCTTTCCCTGCAAGATGGAATTACTACAGTTCCCTTAGTTCTTTCTACTAACATGGACCCAAAAAGGGCCCACCTGCCTGTCCTCCGGACATGGCTGATACAGTAGAACACCTATTCAAGAATATGCCTGTGGCTAAACAATAAGCCCCTCCCCTTTTCTTTTTGTAATGATCACCACTTGTCTGTGCCACAGGGATTCCCAACTTCAGTAAGTCTGCACAACATGGCACTTGGTAACAGATCTCAGTGCAGGCGTTGGTGTTATATGGGAATCCAGGTGGTGATGCTGGTTTATCTGAACCTCTGGGAGGTATGGAGGTGTCCAGAGAATCACAAGTGAGTGACTTCTCTGCAACACACAGGCAAACAAGGGGACTTTTTGGAAAGTCACAATGCACTGCATCTTTTCAATGCTAATTCATTGCATTGAGAGAGTTGTATCTCCTCTCTCAGTTGCTCTCATTTACCTAAAAGTTGGCTTTCAGATACCCTTTCAGTTGTTTAGAACCTCCAAATAATTACAATTAGTGTGTTTGTTGCTCAAATAAATAGCCAGCCAACTTAACATCTCCCACGACTTCTGCTTTGAAGGGAAAGCCTGTTCTTCAGACGCAGCCACAACTTAGATTATTTTTGCACTTTCCAAATTTGACTCATCTTCCCCAAACCACCTGGAAGAAGTGCAAAGCACGCTCCCCTCCTCTTCTCTCCAGTGCACTAGACAGCCTCTCCTCCCCAGATTCTCACTGGCACCATCATCTCAGCAATTCCTTCAAAGTCTTAGCAACATGCCCATCAAATTAAGAGCAGAGAAAAGCTTGGGGGAGTTCGTTTTGAGAAGTAATTCCTCACTAATCCCTTCTCAGATAAAAAGTGATAGTTTACAATTGTTATTTCTTGTTTGGAATCAGTTACCCTTCTCTCTCTTACTGCAACAGACTTCTGTTCCTTTGTAGCTGAGACTGTGAAAAACAGCCTATAGATGCCTTCTACTTCGGCACCTATGTTTGTGCCACGTAACATTCGTGTAAACTGTGAGGAAGCTACAACGACAGAGGTGACCCGCACAGACGCTGTGACCACAGGGCACCAGAAGGGCTAAGGATCGCAGAATATGTGGCTCTCAGTTCACCCCTCACCCTTAGGTATCCTTTTCTTTCTTTCTCTCTTTCTTTCTCTTTCTTTCTTTCTCTTTCTTTCTCTCTCTCTCTCTCTCTCTCTCTCTCTCTCTCTCTCTTTCTTTTTTTCTTTCTTTCTTTCTAACAAAAATGCCTGAGTTGTTTTTCAGGTTGAATAAATAAACCTGAATAAATCTCACAGTAGCTAGATTGTAAACTCTCTGTGAATAGTATATCTTTTTTGTTTTTTTATTTCAAATAGCGAAAGGTATATAAAATGAGTTCTCGACAACCACCAGTCAGCCGCTTTCAGAGGTAAACCATGAACAACCTCTTTTTTAAATTTCCAGAAAACATCTGATCAAGAACTCAATTTGCTGCATTCACCCATCAAATGTTTTGTTTCCCCATTACCGTCGGCAACAGGTCTGCGGGCAAAGGCTGATGGGAAGCGTTGGCTCTCACCTGAGCACAAGGAGAATGGAGGCTGCTGACCTGAGTCTGTGCTCTGCCTCCCACTCCTGCCACCTTCCTCCCACCTGGAGAATCTGCTCCTACTTTCCTTGTCTTCCTCCCTCCTGACTGGAGACTGACTGATACTCTGACCTTTGACCAGCTGACATTTTTAATGCTTTTGACATATTCTACCTAATCACCTTGCACAAAGGTTATACCAACACTCCCACAACAGCACCAACAGTGACAATTTTCCAGCACTCTCACCAAAACCGAGTATAAGGAAGTGGATTCTGGGTGACAGAAATCACTCACTGTTGGAATGACAGGTTACAGATAAGCAAAGTGAGAAGCTAGAATGAACCATGCAGTACTAGATGAGAATCAGTCATAAGTGCGAGTTCATATTTAGCTTAATACACAGATGGATATAGACAGAGAAGTAATTAGAGATACACAGGTACATGTGTGGCAGTACATACACATAGTCCCTAGCAAGCAGGCCTAGAAGTAACAACACCCCAGTACCAACAAGCACAGTGAGGGCCCAGATCTTGGTTTCTAATACCATCTTCCAGGAAAAGGAACCAGGGCCTCTTGAAAAAAATGGCTGATTCTGGGGCTGGGGCATTAAATAGACAAGATGAGCCTAGAGCACCTTAACAGTCCAGAAAGTAACAAAGTACTGAAAAAACAAATGGTGGGGGCTTGCCAGAGAGTCACAGGGACTAACCTGAAAGAGCTCTTGACGGCCAAAGCTGGAACAATTTGACCAACAAAATAAGTAACACAGTATTGGATTATAACCCAAAGTACAACATAAACATCCATAAGTCCATTACTAATATAAATCAATGATCAAAAAAGTAATTAAATGAGGGAGAAGAGACAGCTCTCTATGCAGAAGAATTCCAAATCATTATGTAGATACCCCACCTTCGAGGAGGTGGGACATAACTCCCCATTCCTTCAACGGGGGCTGCATAGTAACTTTCTTCCAAACAGTACAGTGTGCAAAGAGGAGGAAAAGAGTTATTTACAGTGGAGAAGCCTGACAATACTATCAATTGACCAAGGTTAACATCAACAGTGATGAGCCATGTTGACAGTATGCATCCTGCATATGATGTGATGAGAACGGTACTCCACCTCTGTGGTCTTCTTCCTGAAAACCCACGTAACCCTTGTCTAACCACAAGGAAAACATCAGACAAACCCAACTGAAGAACAGTCTACAGAATACCTGACCAGTACTCCTCAAAACTATCAAGGTCATCAAAATCAATGAAGTCTGAGACACTAAGGAGACGTGATGACTAAATGCAACGTGACAGCATGAATGCGAAAGGGGTATTGGGTAAAAACTAAAGGAACCCAAATAAAGTATGGACTTCAGTTAAAAATAATTTATCAATACTGGTTCATTGGTCGTGACAAACGTCCCATAGTAACGTAAGAGGAAACTGAGTACAGAGTAGATGAGAACTCTCTGTAATATTCTTGCAGCTTTTCTATAAATATTAACCTATTTTAAAATATAAAACTTAGGGATGCCTGGGTCCTTCGGATTCTGTGTCTCCCTCTCTCTCTGCCCCTCCCCTGCTCACGCTCTCTCAAAAATAAACAAATAAACATTTAAAAAAATTATTACATTAAGAAAAAGGTGTAGAAAGTACCTGACATATACAGGAGTTCAATATAATGGTACATCTATTCTTTTTAAAATGATTTTTGCCATTTTGAAAAGTGAAAGGAAACATCTTTGTTGTTGTCATTTTAATTTCTTTGATTTCTAACGAGGCTGGACTTGCAAAAACGTTTGTCTTTGTGTTTTATATTCACGTCTTTTATCTGATTTTTGCGGCTTCTTGACTCTTCTGATTTATCTGGCTTCTCTAGGGTGATCAAACTTCCCAGGCTGTCAGGGACAGTTCTAATTTATGTCTGCTGTCCCAACTAACGATTAATGGGAACCCCTTTAACTTAGAAAGATAAATTGTGGGGGCGCCTGGGTGGCGCAGTCGGTTGAGCGTCCGACTTCAGCCAGGTCACGATCTCGCGGTCCGGGAGTTCGAGCCCCGCGTCGGGCTCTGGGCTGATGGCTCGGAGCCTGGAGCCTGTTTCCGGTTCTGTGTCTCCCTCTCTCTCTGCCCCTCCCCCGTTCATGCTCTGTCTCTCGCTGTCCCAAAAATAAATGAACGTTGAAAATAAAAAAAATTAAAAAAAAAAAAAAAAAAAAAGAAAGATAAATTGTGTGGTCACCCTACTGTGTCCCACTGCTGCCCGCATGTTTTCTGTGTTCTCCCACATAACTGCACTGCCACTCCAGCTGCTAGTCCTCACTGGGTCCCTTCCACTGCTGGTGCCCAAAATGTACCTTGAAAATTAAACGGGGCAAGTTGTGGGGGTAGTCCATAGTCTTCTGCCAAAACACTCAAGCTATTTTGCCACAACTACACTTTATAGAAAATATGGTCTCGATATAAATTACAACTCAGTTCGTACTGTAATACCCAACTTTCCACATCTGGAATGAAAAGTGTTCGACGTGCATGGAGGTCCCTTCCCCACGCTCTTGTGCGTTGAAGGACCATTTCCTCTGCTCCTGTCCTCTGGGCTGGACTGCATTCAAAGGGACACAATGGGACGGAGCCATGTACACACATCTCCTAAAGCCACCTTAGGAAGACACACTTCCCTCTAATCCCTTTCTTCCCTCTTTCCTCCCCTCCTTCCTTCATCCCCACTCCCCCTCCTCTCCCTTCCCTTTTTCTTCCCCTCTTTTCTTACCTTACTTTCTTATCACTTTCCCTTCTTCCCTTTCTCCCTCTATCTCCTTCTGTTTTAGCAAAGAGGAAGTTGTTTATGGTTCAACTTACTTCCCCCCCCCTTTATTTATTATGTAAATAAGCTCAGGGAAGAAAATTAGAAAATACAAATAAGCTAAAAGAAAAAAATTCCACATTCATAGATAACAATTACTAACCTATATCTGTTAGGGGCAGTATACCAATGTGCAAAAACCACTGTTTGGAGTCCAGAGTTTTCTGGCTCTCACACATACTGGCCATGTGATCTTGAATAACTCACTTAACCTAAGCCTCAGTTTTCACATCTGTAAAATGGGGATAAATGGTATATTATTTATTATTAAAATATATATTATTATTTATGTTGGGATAAAACAAGATAATATGTGTCAATCACTTAGCACAGTGCCAAATATAGAGCAGGTGCTAAATAAATGGTAGGTATTACTTATGTGTTTTGTCAAACATGAGATCATATCAACATTCCAAATTGGGTACCCTGGCGCTTTGATCAACAAAATACAGAACTCTGCCATTAAATATAGATCTGCATTCTCATTGTTGGTATTTACTTCTTTGTGCTGCATTTTTATTTTGTACTATAAGGAGGGAAAGTATATGTTAAAAGATCATTAATGGACATGATACGTCACCACTACTTTAGAAACTCCCTGTGAATTATCGCTGTTCTTTTATTTCAGTCTCACAGGAAAATAGGCCAAAGTGGTAAAAAGGCTGGGCCAAAGGTGTCCTTGGTGGCCCTTTGCTCTCCTGAGCAGCAGCTCCTCACACCACATACACCTTCAGGGCCAGGCCTGAGCCCGAGGCCGAATGAGCTCCAAGGAACAACCTAAGCTAGTACTGATCACTGAAGTCTGAACTTAAGGTGGTCTTTTTGTAATTTTATTTGAGCAACTGCCTCTTCTGCCATTTGCTGTTCTACGTGGTGGAGTGTGGTTTGCTTGTTGCTATTGCTGTTTGTGTTGTTCAAGAGCGGGGGCTCGGCCTGTGTTGGCTTTCATAATTGAGAAATAAGAAACCAGAAAACAGTAGAGAAATGTAATTTCTGTTTACTCCTAGAGAACGGAACCCTGGAAACAAATTCAGGAGTAGAATCAATACAACACAAAGAGAAGGTATGGAGTTCCTCAGTATGTGACTAGATTTTCCCTAGAGAGTAGTCTGGGCAGCCTAATTATCTGAGGACACACATATGTATTTGTACTCTTACGGTTCCAACATAACAGTAATAGCCCTTTGTACTAGGACATACATTTCATAAGTTGTCTGTACATTTCTGAATATATTTCCATATCACACTCTGTATATTAAAAAAAAAAAAAAAACCAGGATGTGTATGAATCAATTAATGGAGCCTTGATGATATAAATCTTCCTGTCAGTTAACTGGTCCACTTCATCTATTAGAGGTCCCCAACAGGGACAGCTAACATAGTCCCTAATGTTCCAGGCAATGATAAAGGCCTGCTGAACTGATGTGAAGGTTAATTACTATAAAATGTGGCATGGAACTCCGTTTTTGGTTTACAAGTTATGTGGAGAAAGGGTCTTCAAAGGATCCCTCAACATAAAGCACATTTATCAAGGGCTTACTAAGCACCACACACTGTTCGAAGTGTTTCACGGGCCGTCCTCACTTTATCCCCTCCGACGCCTGTGACGGAGGCATTATGATGACCTGAGTCTCACACACAGAGAAACTGAGACCTGGAGAAGTTACATCACGGACCAAGGGCCCACACAGCTAGCAGGTGGCAGACTGGCACGGAAGTCCCATCCTCGGCCACTTGTGCCTGCTGCAGGACTTGGCCTGGTGCACTCACCAGCATCAGCCCCTGCCTTCTAAGTCTTCGTGTGTCATGCGGTTTCCTCCCGCAGCTCACTAATTACTGAGCTGAGACTGATGAAAATGGATAAAACACAAGTGAAAATCATGATGTGTGGGGACATTCTGACCCATCAAGTAAACAGTTACTGAATTCATCCCAATGTTTGTACCATTCCACAGCTCTTACACTAATACCTAGGTGTCCACAATAAGGACTGAGGAAAAAAACACAATGACCTTGAGCAAAGCTCAACCAGCACACCCAGGCCAACTATAGACAAACCCATGACGTAGGCAGGATGCCTTCAGTACCTCCTATTAGTACATACCCTGCTCTTTTCTCTCCCAGGTTCCCGGGATCTCCTCCCGTCCTGGTTCTCCTTGGCATGAAGGAAAGTGCCACCATCCTCCTCAGGATAATTTACCTCATGAAGTGGGTCAAATATGGTCCAGGCATGTTGCTGGATGCAGGTGGACAAATATGAATAGGAAGCTAACCCTTGCAACAAATACCCAGAACAGTCATGGAACACAGTAAGGATGCTATTATCCTAGAATGAGGAACAGGTGGAATGAGCTCAGTTTTCTCCAATAGATATAACAGCTTTATACGTTTGCATACCATATAATTTATCCAAAGTATACAGTTCAATGGTTTCTAGCATATTCGCAAAGTTGTGCAACCAACACCACAATGAATGTTAGGGCATTCTAAACACCCCCCAAAAGAAAACCTGTACACATTAGCCAACGAACACTCCCCATTCCCACATACGTCCTACACCAGCGCTAATCAACTGCTCATCTACCTTCTGTAGGTATAGACTTGCCTATTCTGGCTACTTTAGATCAATGGAATCATATCATATGTGGTCTTTTGTAACTGGCTTATTGGACTTAGCATGATGTTTTCAAGGTTCATCCCTGTTGCAGCACACATGAGTACTTCATACTGCCTTACTGCTAAAGAACATTCCATTGTGTGGCTATATCACATTTTGTTTTTCCAGTCATCCGTTGACCAACAATTGAGTTGTTTCCACCTTTTGGCTATTATGACTAATACCATTATAAACATTCATGTCTAAGTTTTTGTGTGGACACATGTTTTAAATTCTCTTGAGAATATGCCTAGGAGTGGAATTGTTGGGGTATATATATGACAACTCTACGTTTAACCTTTTGAGGAAATGCCATGTTCATTTCCAAAGCAGCTATAACATTTTCCATTCCCACCAGCAATGTATGGGGGGGTTCTAATTTCTCCATATCCTCACCAACACTTGTTATTGTCTGTCTTTTTTATTCTAGACATCCTACTAGGTCTGAAGTACTATCTTTCTCTTTGTTGTTTTGATCTGCATTTACAAGTGAGTGACAAAGTTTAGCTTTAGACAACTTGAATGTGAGATGCCTATGAAACATCTAGAAAACTTTTAGAAATGCAGCTTTAAGTTTAATAGAAAGTCTGAACTGAGGGTAGATGTCGTATTTACTCTTTGAAGACATCTGGGTAATAATGTAAAAGAAAGCACTTTTATTTGTGGGATTCAGGCACTATGGAATTAAGGGGGAAATATTTGGGACGTGGGATTCTCCCAGGAATGACAAATGGTACCACAATAGGTAACTACCAACTCAAGATTAGCCTTGGCTAAACAAATTATCATCAGGCTTTTCCCATTTTGTGTTATGTGTAGAGACTTTCTGATGGTGGGAGAGGCTGTATAGCTGAGGGTTAAGTAAGCTCAGCCTGTGGGTTTAAATCCTGTCTTACACACTACATAGCTGCGTGACTTGGGGACATTTTTACTTAACCTAAATGGTTTCCTTTGCTGTAAGTGAGGAATAAGCATCTGTACCTACATCCTAAGGTTACTGTGAGGAATAAAAGAAAAAAAATAGAACTGGACCTGGCACAGAGTAGGCACTCAAAAAATAACAGTTGAATGCATGAATGAGTGAATGAATCAGTGAATAAAGCTGAATGAATGAATGAGTTAATTAAAAGTACTCGGCATGGAGTCCTGCACTTAGTAAGTGTTCCACAGTTACTATTTATACTCACTACGTGCAAGCAATAAAGATTAATGTGCAGCAAGGGCAAACATTCCTTGGCTACCATCATCCTTTGGCCAGAACGAAACATGAATGGTAGATGTCTTTATATGTTCTGCCCAGCTGGCAGGTGGCTCCCTGTGGGCCTGTCAGACAGGAAGAATTCATGTCCACAGTCACTCAGCTCTTTCAGCCGAGGAGACGTGATTTGTGAGCCGCCGTGCTCATCATCCTCTTCCATCAGGCCATTTATGGCCCTTACAATTTCACTCTTGATGAGAATGCATAAAATATTATTGGCCCTGTGTGCTTACTGTATAATATACGGAACTTACAATAGACATTATTAAATATTGTTAAATGAAGAGCTGAATAGGCACACTAAAATGACTGCATGTTGAAAGGATTCGTTAACCCCGCTGATGCCACAGACTGTAACTGCGACATTTCCCCGATTGCTCCTTGCACAGAAATCGTTAACTGGTTCAAAGGGGCCACGCAGAAGGCAAGTTCTGGGCCAGGGGCACTGGCCTGGGAGCCAGGAGCCTGGGTTTGCTACTGGCCCTGGTATTCACACCACCTAGAGCAAGTCAGTCTTTTTGGGACTCCAGACCTCAGTCTCATCTATAAACTGAGAGGTTGGACGGTACGGTTTCTAGGTTCCTTTCAGCTCCAGCATTCTTTAACTCCGTGGAAATATTCGGTGCAGAATCTACCGCTACTACTTCTTTTCTCCCTTCAGTGAACTCTCCGTTCGTTTTATTATCCACACTGTGTTTCGGGGCAGGGTCAATGAGACCTTGAACACAAAGCATCTCCAGGTAGAACGTCATGAATCGTCTTCACTTGGCACAGGTGCCCCAACCGAGCACAGGAGACCTGGGTCCTGGGGAGGACCGAGAATGAGTATCTTGAAGCTAGAAAGTCACATCAGTGGAACCCCAACAGGAGCATTTCGGCTCAGCTGACAGGTCTCCACCTCTTCCACATTCGCACCTGCAGGTGCCTGTTTCCACCTCTTCCTGGTGCTCCGGTCTCAGCACCACTGCTCCACCCTGGAGGGCTCTTCTGCCTGTATCTCTCCCTCTCTTTCCCCTGGACTCCTCTGACGCTCACTGCTCCTGAGGACACAATACCTTTCTTCCCTGGCGCCGTATGTGTTCAGGAGTGAGGAGGGAAACAAGGAAAAGACGGGGGTTGAATCAGAGAAGAGGGGGGAGGGGGAGGATAACTCTGGAGAGGTCCCTGGCCCACCCCCAAGCTCCGGTGCTCCCGCTAGAGGGACTTCGACACATTTGACACAGGAAGACAGGCAGACAGACAGGCAGGCAGAGGGCACCTTTAAAAGACAAATCCAAGGGCAAACCAACTGAAAATATGTACGGTACTTCAATTTTTTTTCAAAATGCTATTTCAAATAAATTTTTTTCTCATACATGCTTGTAGATACTGAGATACTGGTAAATATTCATTTTTAACAAAGAAAAAGTATTTTGTGACTGCCCTACTTCCTAAATAATAAAGTGGCAGCATTCAAAGGAAGACCAATCAGTGGAAGAAACCATGTTAACAATCAACCACAAAAAACAATGTCAAGATTCTAAAACTCTCAGGAAAGAATGTGACATACCTCTTAAGACACAGGTGACATACCATATATAATAGGGTGTTTCAAGCACTTTTCTGTGTAGCCTATTATGTGCGACGTAGAGTCCTGCAGTTCTATAATAAAATGAATTTATTCTCTTGTTTAGTTGTTGCAACTCATTTTACAGTTCAAACTAAAAAAAAAGTTTTATACTGTTTTTTCCTGTTTCTACAACACTGTAAAACCCAAGGGAACCTCACTAAAAGGGAAGCAGATAAAGTTATAAAACGGAAAGAAGGAGAAACACCACATAACCCCCCAAAATGCAGTGAACATACAGAGGAACTGACAGGGTGGCTGAACAGAACAATGAAAACATTTTTGGCACACTCCTGCTCCAAATAATGTATATCTCAAAAAAATAATAATAAAATTCCATATTCTTCCTAGCATATTAATTGCCACAAATTTTTATTTTTTTTTTTTAATTTTTTTTTCAACGTTTATTTATTTTTGGGACAGAGAGAGACAGAGCATGAACGGGGGAGGGGCAGAGAGAGAGGGAGACACAGAATCGGAAACAGGCTCCAGGCTCTGAGCCATCAGCCCAGAGCCCGACGCGGGGCTCGAACTCACGGACCGCGAGATCGTGACTTGGCTGAAGTCGGACGCTTAACCGACTGCGCCACCCAGGCGCCCCTGCCACAAATTTTTAATAGGCTGTTTTGGCTTTTTCATCCGCAAACTCTCTGTTGCGTAAATGAGTTTCATCAAGTACTTCAGAAAACAGTTGCCCCATTTTGCCTTCTAAATAGTTCTCCCTGTGCTCAAATACTGTTCCTAGTTCTTCATCATTTTCCTGTAATAGGATTACACCCCCTTCTTTTGCCATATGACTCTGCTGGACCTCCAGCAATACAGGTAAGCTACACACTGCCACACTGACTTGTGGCTTGGCTGTGTGACTTCCTTTACACAACGGAATGTGAGTGGGCATGGTCAAACAAAGACTTTAAATTTGCTTGCATGTTTCAGCTTGATTCTCGTGTTTCTGCCATCTGTCATGAGAAAACCACATTCACAGTAGCCCTTATCCTAGAATGAGGGACACATGAAACAGTCCTGAATCCTACCCTCAACCTGAAGCAGCCAACCTCAAACCTGGGAGGAAAATAAAATGGAAAAAGAAATATTGTAAACCAGTAAGTGTTGGGAATTGTTTGTTATACAGCTTTAGTGCAGCCAAAGCTGACTAATACATACTCTCTGTATCACTTTTCTTTTTTTTTTTTTTTAATGTTTGTATTTATTTTTGAGACAGAGACAGACAGAGCATGAATGGGAGAGGGGCAGAAAGAGAGGGAGACACAGAATCTGAAGCAGGCTCCAGGCTCCAAGGTGTCAGCACAGAGCCCGACACATGGCTCAAACCCACAAACTGCAAGGTCATGACCTGAGCAGAAGTGAAACGCTTAAACGCCTGAGCCACCCAGATGCCCCTTGCTGAGCATTTACATCTTGGGAACCTATTAGATTCATTAATTAAATGAATTTAATATTTCAAATATTTATGGATGGATGTCCTCATTTTAAAGATTCTAGTTTCCTAGTGCCTTCCAAGTTCCCATCCTATTCTTTGATGGTAGATGTCTTTAAGACGTTTAAAAATTCATTTTATTTTTTAAATGTTTTAATGTGAGAAAGAGAGAGAGACAGAGTGTGAGTGGGGGAGTGACAGAGACAGAGAGAGACACAGAATCTGAAGCAGGCTCCAGGCTCTGAGATGTCAGCACAGAGCCCAACGCGGGGCTTGAACTCATCAACTGCAAGATCATGACCTGAGTCGAAGTCGGATGCTCAACCAACTGAGCCACAAAGCCACCCTCCATATCACTTTTCTATTGCCACAGCCATTCTATAGAACAAAGCAACACAAAACATATAAAACAAGAACCACTTATTATTTTTCATAAGACTATCATCAGCTGGATGGTTCCAGTTTCAGCTCAATTCAATGAAACTTACTCATGCATCTGTAGTCAGCTTCAAGCCAGCTAGGAACATTTTCTGATCTTGGCTAGACTCTCCAGCATGTCTGGGAGCTTGGCTGCACAGATGGGCTTAGGCTTAGTCAGCTCTGCCCCACAAGGTCTCTCACCCTCCACCACACCAGGCTTGTTCTCATCGCATAATTGAGTTTGGAGAGAAAGAGAAAGCATACAATGTATCCTTTGAACTTCTGCTTGAGGCCACTGCCATTTCTGCTGCTTTCTGACCAAAGTAGATCATGAGGTCACCCAGATTCTGAGTAGAGGAAGCCAACTGTACCCCTTAATGGGTGGAGCTACAGCCACATTACAGGAGATACAGATGCAGGGCAGGGCAGAACTTCAGAAAGAACCAAATGAAGGGCTGGGGCTCATCAGGTACCATCTGTTCTTTTTATTAGGTGAACCAAATAAGCAATAAATATAAGCTCTGCACACGAAGGTGTCCAATAAATTACAGTGAAGTTTGTGAGACAAAGAAACACTGAATGATTTTTGTGCCCATAAAATATGCTGATAGCAATAGGACCCAGTACTGTCTGTAAAGCCAACTTCCTTTAAGTATTTATTTAACAGCACCCAACTTTAATTCCTCCTTTATTTTGTGCCTCCTCAACATTCCTATTCTGTTTACATTGTAGAATATTTTACATTTATATACTTACATACTTCTGTTCTTTTTATATTCTCTCACCCACCATTCCTTGCTTAAAATTCTAAATTCAACTGTCTTTAGACTGAAGAAGTGATGACCCCAGCATCCATCTCTCTCAGCTCAGGAGCCATAAAATCTCATGCTATTGTATACCACATAGATAAATTAAAAAACAACAAAATGCAAACAGAACTCAGAAAGCACCAAGCAAAGGGCTGCTAATGTGGTCCTGGGAATTTGCCAGGCAAGGTTTCTGTTTTAGAACACCTCAGTGGTTTCCAGAACTTTACCCAAGGCTGGTTAACTGAAGGCTTACTCAAAATCAAGTCTTCTGCATCACAAGTACTCTCTTGTAATTCCCAATTTCAATCAGCGTACTTTATATGGCACAAGAAAATACAGTCAAGGCTTTAAACCAATGAAAAGCTGGCAACAAGAAAGCTGACCAAAACTGAAGACTAGTGTGTGCTTTCAGAGAAGTCAGATCAAAAACCATTGTGTAAAATTTGTAAGGATTAGAGGGAGCAGTGAAATGAGAATCTTTGTAACAAGAAGATCACTGAACCATCAGAAAACCAAAAGGCAGTTTCTAAAGCAGACTTTGATATAACCTCCTCTCTTGGGAAGGCTAATGGTAATTCATCTCTGAGCAGTTAGGAGAGGTGCACAGGGCTGGGCCTCTGAGACACCCTCTTACCCCTTCCTGGTCTGCTCTCAGGTCTATAGATTTAATGGCTCCCCAGGTTCCTGGAAAAATAGTGCCTGACAGATTGGCACTGTGGCCTTGCTGTGCATGAAATAACATATGCATACTCCCCTTTCCTCCACCCTCCTCTCCCAATCTCATCACTCAGCAGGTTAAACACAACAAGTTTTGAGTGATTTTACGATGGGGAGGATCCAAGAGAAGATTCCATCAATGGATCCAACAATAAAGGAAGGAAAAGGAGAGGCAATCTTAAATCACACCCCAATCCACTCCTTCTCCTTCCTGGGGCTGAGCTACAATCATGCTCGTTCGGTGACACCCCGTGATTCTTAGGGGATATCAAATCAAATGCCTCTAGGGGCCATCAGGCAACAAAAATAAACAAAGTGGGCCAAATGGGTCCCTTGGTTTCCCTCAAGGCACATCCTCAATATAAAAGGGATGGTCACTTTCAGTTTCATCTGAGTATTATCATGTAGGAATATGGGACCCCAAGACATCAGATGTTGAAGGAACACAAGACAAGGGCATGACTAAGAGGGATTGGAAATGTGGAAGTTTATGCAAAATCTTTCCATTTTAAAATGTTGACACCTGTGTGCAGGCCAAAGCGAACATATCTGCAGGCCAGATACAGTACAACAGTTCCCTAATTTGCATTTTACACTGTAGAGCAATGCTACTTAAAGTGTGGCCCACAGACCTGTCCACGAGCTTTTTGTTCTCAATCTGTGACAAAACAGGGAGCCAACACTAGAATGTAAATCACGTCAACCACTAAGAAAACCATGTAGTTCAGCTGACATCTTTTCCATAGTGAGATTTTCTTTATAGAAGACACAGGGCACTGATTTCTCCTCTGGCGCAAGCTCCTTATCACATTGTAGGTGACATTTTGGGTAGCAATTACTCTCTGGAGAAACTTCCAGGGACCTTCTCCATGGGCCTATCTCAGAGACTTGAATGGACCCATACCTTGGCTCCCTGAAGGCCAGAACCCTATGAGGGATGGAAAGGAGACAGGATAACTCCAGAAGAGTCTGGAAAGTTGCTTGTGGATGGTCCAAGACAAAGCCAGGGAAGCAGGACCTGCCTGTACTCCAGTGGCTCTGAGTGTACGATGTGGGCAGAATGGCAGGCAGCCTTCCAGGCCACTTAAGCTTCCCCTCTCTTAACACACCCAACACCTGCGCTCTCTCAAGCACATAAGCGTTTTGGGCTTGTAGCTGGTCAAGATATATTGTATGTCATGGATATTCTTTCTCGTGGCATTTGTCTATTTGTTTATTGTCTAGCTTCTGTGGTCTATCTCCTCATCAATGCCACCCTTTCCCAAACCCCCACCATAGATTACAAGCTCCAAGAAGATAAGGGGTCTAGACCAATGGCTAGTACATAGTAGATACTCAGTAAATATCAGATGAATGAATGATGTTATAGCAAAGGTACAGAAGACAGGTGAACAGATCATGCTAATTAGATACGAAAAACAAAATTTTTTTAATGTTTCCAGAGGCATGGGGCACCTGGGTGGCTCAGTCAGTTAAGCATCCGACTTTGGCTCAGGTCATGATCTCACGGTTTTTGGGTTGGAGCCCCACGTTGGGCTCTGTGCTGACAGCTCAGAGCCTGGAGCCTGCTTCAGATTCTGTGTCTCCCTCTCTCTCTGCTCCTCCCCCACTTGCACTCTTGTGTCTTTGTCTCTCTCTCAAAAATAAACATTAAAAAAAATTTTAATGTTTCCAGAGGCTGACATTCCAGCTCCTCTCAGGAGCTGTTAAGTATACCTTGTTATTATGTCCAGGCCAAAAGAGATGCTCAAAAGCCATTAATCAAGGAATGGGGAATATTCAAAGGACAAGATCCTCGAAAAAAAGACTGAAGTTGGTAGATACGGAAAGAATTCAAGAAGCCGGTTCCCAGACACTGAGCCAGTAAATTACTGATTGATAACCTTTTGAGCAAAGAACAGTTTCCTGTCTAAGGAAGTTTGGGAGAGATTCAGCCATAGGTGGAGGGCCAGTAGAGGACCTCAAGTCCTGTGCCAGCCCAAGTGTGTGGCTAGTGTTGAGAGAGAACACAGCTGTGGCCATGAGATGTCTGTTGAATGATGGAGGGATTTAAATCTTCCTCTTCTTTTCTGCAATGCCTAAACTAATCCTGCTCATCAATCATATTACTTTCCTTTCAGCCTCTTGGCCTTCCTGTTCTCTCATAATTGCAGACCCATTATGGTGAAGTTTTGTGGCCTTTTCTAATATTTAGAAACTCATTATTTTTCTAATCTTCTAAGCCTATTTCTTCTAATTCTTAGTACTAGTAGAACAAAGGGGTTGCTCTAAATACTTTTTAAAAGTCTTTATCCTACTCCCATCATTCAAAAGTTTCTTCTATTGAAACTTACATTAATTATTATCATTCCCAAAACGTCATCATTATCTTTACTAGAACCTTCTTCCAACTGCCTCCAAGGCTTCAGTGCTTGTCTCAGAATTTTCTAGTCTGCCCTACTCCTGCCAGTAGCCATAAGTAATTCAGGGATATCATATGAATTATCATACTTACAATTAGTATATTACTTGTTGAGTACCTACCATGTGTCAGTCACTCCCTACGCTATTGCTAATCTGTCATACACTGATCCTAATCCCCAACAACCCTGAAAGAGGTTTCATCCTCCATTTACACAAGAAGAATACATGATTCAGAGAGGTTACATAACTTGCCCAAGCCACACATTTAGTTAGCAATGGAACCAGATGGTAAGACAAATAAAACTGATGTCAAAGCCCAGCTCCTCCCAGACTTCCCTAACAATAAAATGAATAGCTACCATTTGTTAATAACTATCATATAACAGCTATGGACTTTATACCAATTATTTCCAAATCCCACAGTAATCCCTGAGGTCCATATCTTCCCCACTTTAAAGACAGGACAAATGGAGCTCAGAAATGTTCCACATCACAGAGGTGGTCAAAGATTTGAACTCAGATCACCCGGTATCCAACATTTTTGCTCTCTGGACAGACCACACTGACATACAGAAACATCTCTGTTGAGTACCTTGCTGAAACCCCACTCTAGTTTTCTGTTGCTGCATACAAACCACCCAGATTTAGTGGCTTAAAACAATAATCATCATACATTTTCCTCACAAATCCACAATCTGGACAGGGTGCAGCAGGAAAGGCTCCTCTCCATGTGTCATCAGCCTGGCATGATCAACTCAATCAAAGGTTTGAGGACCTGCCTTCCAGAGTTTCCCTTCCAGGACTGCCAGACTGCTGCTGGATTTGGGCTGGATCTCAGCCCAGGCAAGGGTTGGGTCACACTGTAAATGCCTCTTCACACAGATCTCTCCACGTGACCCAGGATTCCTCAGAGCATAGCAGCTGGGCTCCAAAGGCAAGCATCCCACGCGAGAGCCAGCAGGAACTTACGCTGCCTTTTATGACCTAGTCTCACAAGCCACACAGCGTCACTCCCAGTGCATCATTAGAAGCCAGTCACTGAGACAAGCCCATACTTAAGGGGAAGTGTTTCAACTTCGCCTCTTCTGAGAAGAATACCAACACACGCCGCCCCACACTCTCTCACCCATTTCATCTCCCTTCTAAACTAGCCATGAAAATAATGCATTTCAACCAGCTCAGCATCGCTAAAGATAGCATCAAACATAAGACTTTGACTCTGGGGCTCACCTTCTTAAGCTGTTTTCTGATCTCATATCTCTCTCTCTCTCTCTCTCTCTCTCTCTCTCTCTCTCTGTCTATCCCTACCTTACTGCTCCTGAACTTGACCTTCTCCATCAAGAACTCTAATCCCCTTCTCCACATTCTTCAAGTCCTCCTCTCTCAGTCTGAGCTCCATAGTCAGGAATTTCACTGCTGCCCCTTCTAGTATCTTCTAATTCTTCACATCCCCTTCATTATCTACACCCTTTTCATCACCTTGACATCAGTCTTCCTCTCTCTCAATTCCTCTCAAATTATTTACTCAGAAGTTACCAATGATGTCCTAGTCCCCCTAATTCCCTTCTCCCTTCTCTCACTTTCCTTCCTGTTTCTGCATCACTTGATATGGTTATCTAGTCTGTCTTTAAGCTCTTCCCTTTTTCATATCCTGGGATATGTCTGTCCTTGCCTCAATTCTTTTCAGTTTAACAGAGGAGCCCACAGCTAACAGGAAGGCCAGTCATAAAAGCAGAACTGAGGGTAAGCATGTGATGAATGATAGCACAGCAGCGCAACTTGGCATATGTAAACCACGTGATTGTGTTATCCCCACACAAAGGGCATGAGACTGAGATGAGAAATATTACAACAGCTGGGATTTGTAAGTCTGCACAGAAGTACCTGTCCCAAACACTGGGATCATGATCCACGGGAAAGAGTTTTATCTTAAGGAGGAATGCACAATAGGTCTAACCTTTTCTTGAGCCATGGAACTTTCAAATTGTCTAATGAAAGCTCTAGACCTTCCCTTTAGAATAAAAATATCTACAGACAGAGAGACACAAATTTTGGAATATAGAGGCTTAGTGTGTTCATTTGGGGCATATTAGATTTACTGAATCTGAGGTGCCCTCGGGACTCCAAAGTGGAGTAGACTAAGAAACAGTTGGACACAGAGCTACGTGTTCAGGAAAGAAATTCAAACTAAACTAGAGATTTTGGAAGCAATAATTACAGGCTGGCTAATGCCACTGGGTGGAGTTTATAACCCCTAAAACATAAATACAGTAGACTGGCATGTATGTTAAGGGTAGATTCTTGGGAAACACCAGAAGGTCAAGAGAAAGTAAAACACATAAAGAAACTGGTGAGGAACAGCCAATAAGCTGAGAGAAAAACCTGGAGACAGTGGTTTCATAGATGTCAGAGAATTTCAAGAGGAAAGGGGTTTGTAACATTCAATAATGATCATTAACTGCCTTTGTATTATGGGTCAAAGATTCAGCAATAAAAAAAAGGTGAGCAAGGTCCATGACCTATGGGGTGAACAGACATTTAGTCGTTATTAAGTGTGATGAACAAAACCAACAATTCTCTTTTGGGAAGAGAGATTTAAATCTAAGTTCACATCATGACTTTAGTTCCTGTTCTATTTCTCCACACAGCAAGGCTGAAGCCTCCTCACGAGCTCTCACACACACATAAGCCTGCCTGTTCGTCCCAATAACACTCTACCCTCAGCTTATACCTGCCTCTGCAGCCTATGTCCTGAGCAGAAGACTCCTGCCCGCGAGAGCACCTTCTCGGAGTCCTCTGTTACTGTGTACCTGATGAGGGCTCCAGGCTGGTTTAAATCAACGCTCCATGTCTTACTAGCTACATAACCCCAAGCAAATACTTAACCTCTCTGAACTTGTCTTCTCATCTGTAAATGGAAGGTGATGCTATCTCCCTCCTGCTGATATCACAGGGCATTAAATCAGATAACGTAAGTAAAGCACAGAACACAGTGCTTGGCCTAACGCTCATTAAATATCAAAACCAAAAGAGAAAAGAAGACTAGAGATGTGTTGAGCACAACTCCACCTCCCTTGATTTTAGAGGGGAAGCTACAGAAAGCCCAGCCCTTCCCCATCACAACATTTAAGGGAATAACAGGAGACCATGTATTCTGGAATACTTCTGAGAACCTTCCTCCTCTCTCGAATACAAGAGAGAGGTTAAATAATATAAGCCTATAAAGTGTCCACCAAGTGGGCAAAAACACATTGGGTGAGTTTCAAAAGTCATTTCAATTGATTAGAAAAGGCAAAGCCAAATATCACTAGGTTGCAAAGAGAATGGGAAGTGAGAAAGTGAAAGTTATATGAACTTCCCTTTCAGGAAGCGTGGCCGAGGCCACCAGAGGACTAGGCGCTATTTAATTTTAATTAGCTTGTGCTCCTCTAAAATCATCCAGAGCCTTCCCTGAATTGGGTGGAACTGGCCTTCTTGGCCTTATTTGAACAAAATCTCATTTATTTTCTCTCAGATACGGAATGAGTGAAGGTGGTTTTAAATATTCACCATTATCTAATCGCCAGCTTTCTCTCTCCTGCCAATGGGGTACCATTTCTGTATCAGGAGAAGTGGCTAAATCTCTCTCTTTCTAGGGGTGTTTAGGAAATGGATAGATGCAGGGTGCCTAGGTGGCTCAGTCGGTTAAGCATCTGATTTCAGCTCAGGTCATGATCTCGCAGTTTGTGAGTTTGAGCCCTGCTGACAGCTCAGAGCCTGGAGCCTGCTTTGGATTCTGTGTCTCCCTCTCTCTCTGCCTCTCCCCTGCTCACTCTCTGTCTCTCTCTCAAAAATAAACATTTTTTTTAATTAAAAAAAAAAGAAAGAAATGGATAGACGCTATTGCCAAAAGGATTAGACTTTGGATTAAACTAGGCGACCTCTGAAGTCCCTTTTTCAACAGCAGACGTTCCTGCTCTTGGAGTTGCTCTATCTAAAAATCAAACCTACGGAGTCCTACCAATCTCTTCACCAAGAAAGAACGGATATATTCTTAGACTGCACTCTCCTTTCTGATGGTAGTGGGTATGCACCCTGACACCAGGTACACAGAGAGGCGACGGATGGCTTTCAATTCCGCTGCCCCACTTCTACTTTGCTTTCAGTGCCAAGAAAGTCAAGAGGACCATATTCACATAGCACTTTTCTCATTAAAGCCAAACATGAGCCTGAACCCCCCACCTTTACCACTCAAACCAATAACGACCTCATTTAATTCCAGCACAGAACAATGTCTTTCACTTAAAATTAATGTCTTGTCCACATAAAATTGAAATACAGAATGCAGCCTTCCTGATGATAAGTAGAAAGCATAAAGGTGACTTTTAAGGAGATAAATTTATTCTGTCAGGGAAGGAATAAAAACCTTTTGCTATTCACCTGTGACTTGAACACTCCTAAGCAATGAGTTCTTCCCTTATTTGTAACTAAATATGATCTGTCGCTCAGCCTTCCCTGCTGTCATGTGTTAAATTAAAATATATCATTAATACATACATCGCGTCTGATCCTCACATGGCTAATGGCTCTCTATTAAAAGACCGGGCAGTGTGTTGGCATCCGATAGCCACGCATACAAAATAATATACTGTACAAATGGATAGGTGGTAGGGAACATGGTCTTTAAATTACTTAAAATAGCATAATTGTATCACCTCCATTTACAGAGAATATCAAGCAAGGCAACGATAAACTGTTTTGAGTTAATGGAATAATAAAGAATTACAATGATCGAATAGAGATTTCTGGAAATAAAATTATATAGAAATATTTATGTTGTTTAATATGACAGCCCAGATTTTAAAATAGGAAAATATATTAGATAATTGAACACAGAAGAGGTATTTTCTTCCATGAGTCAAAACCAAGAGTCTTGCATTCAATCCTCCATTATCTCTTTTCTAGATGTGAAATGAGACAAATAAATTATATTAGCTATTCTCTCAAAGAAAACTTAGCTCAGGCTGCATTTCTGTTGTATTATTCCAGTGTAGATGCAACTAGCATTTGATGAATACTTACTGGGTGTCAAGCATTTTATTTCACTTAGTCCCCACAACAACCTTCAAAATTTATTTTATCATTATCATTATCATCATCATCACCCCTATTTTTCAGATTGGGAAACCAAACAACAGATCATCTGAGTAACTGCCTCAAAATCACTCAGTGACTAAGTGGATAGTATGGATTAGAATACAGTCGATCCTGCCTCTTGATAAGGAAAATAAGGCTCAGTGTGGACAACTATCTCAAACAAAGTCAGAAATGAAATTAAACTAAAATTCAAATGCCTCTTTTTTTTTAACTTTTTATTATGGTTATATTGAAACAGATCTAGAGAGAAGGTATTATGAACCCCAAATAAGACTTTCAGTTCCCAGTCTAAAGCCTTTTTTTCCCCTAGAACAAGTTTCATCTATGAGACAGACGTATGTATCACAATAATTTTTAATGGAAGGAATTTCACTGTTACTTTTAATTTTAAAGGTAATACATGCTCGCTATAAAACCACTCATTCAAAAAGACAAGAAATAACAAGTGTTGGTGAAGATGTGGAGAAAAAGGAACCCTCATGGGTTGGTAGGAAGGCAAACTGGTGCAGTCACTGCAGAAAACAGTATAGTAAAGTTCCAGAAAAAATTAAAAATAGAATTACCGTATGATCCAGTAATTCCATTACTGAGTATTTACCCAAAGAATATGAAAACACTACTTCACAAAGATATATGCACGCCTGCGTTTAGTACAGCATTATGTACAACAACCAAAATATGGACACAACCTAAGTGTCCATCAGTAGATGAATGGATAAAAAAGACATGGTGTATATATACAAAGGGATATTACTCAGCCATGGAAAAAGAACGAAATCTTGCCATCTGCCATAACATGAGTGTACCCAGCAGGTATAATGATAAGTGAAATGAGTCAGACAGAGAAAGACAAATATCATATGATTTCACCCACATGTGGAATTTAAGAAACAAATCAAACAACAACAACAAAAGAGACGAACAAAGAAAAGATGGAACTCTTAACTACAGAGAACAGATTAGTGGTTGCCAGAGGGGAAGGTGTATGGGGAAATGGATGAAACAGATAAAGGGGATCAAAAGTACACTTATCATGATGAGCATGGAGTAATGTACAGAATTGTTGAATCATTATATTGCACACCTGAAACAAATATAAAACTGTATGTTAATTATATATCAATAATAAACTTAAATAAAACAATTCATTCAGAATCGAAATATTTGCCTCTATTAGTAACTTGTGCAAATCTTTCTAGACTTTCTCTCCTCGTATATATATACATGTACAGAGACATAATTACTTTTTACAAGATGGAATAATACTATGTACACTCTTAAAACCTACTAATTTTGCTCTTAAAATGTACAACAGACATATTTCCATTTCAATAAACATTTATCTACAGATTCATTCCTTTATTTTTTTAATGTTTATTTATTTACTTTGAGAGAGAGAAAAAGAGCGAGAGAAGGGCAGAGAGAGAGCGAGAGAGAGAGAATCCCAAGCAGGCTCTGCACTGCCAGTGCAGAGCCCAACACGGGGCCCTATCCCACAAATCACAAGATCATGACCTAGGCCAAAATCAAGAGTCAGACACTTAACTGACTGAGCCACCCAGACACCCCTTCATTCTTAATGTTTACATTGTATTCCATTGTGTCAATGAACCATCATTTACTTAACCCATCCTTTGTTGACAAACATTTATGTTTTTTCAATGTTTTATTACTATAAAAACATTGTGGTTTGGCTCTCTCCCTAACTCTTAAAAACTGAGAATAAACTGAGAGTTGATGGGGGGTGGGTGATGGGCATTGAGGAGGGCACCAGTTAGGATGAGCACTGGGTGTTGCATGGAAACCAATTTGACAATACATTTCATATTAAAAATAATAAATAAAAATAATAAAAATAAATAATAAAAATAAATAAAAATAAAAACATTGTGGCAAATTTCCTATCTTATGCATCTTTCTACGCTTATAGAATTAATTCTTAGTTCCTGGCACATAAGAGGTTCTCAATAAATTTGCTGGATTAATGGATGAATAAATGGTGAAATGGTTTGGTCAGAGAATTGGTAAATCTTTTATTTTGATACGTATGGCTAAACTGCCTTTTAGGAAGGCAATTAATCCATCTTCTGTTATTTACATCTCATTTTTTTTCAACTCTATGACTTAAATATTTCTGGTGGTACACCTGGGTCGCTCAGTCGGTTAAGCATCCAACTTCAGCTCAGGTCATGATCTCGCGGTCCATGAGTTTGAGCCCCGCATCGGGCTCTGTGCTGACAGCTCAGAGCCTGGAGCCTGTTTCAGATTCTGTGTCTCCCTCTCTCTCTGACCCTCCCCCGGTTCATGCTCTGTCTCTCTCTATCTCAAAAATAAATAAACGTTTAAAAAATAAAAATAAAATATTTCTGGAAGTTTCAAATCTTCTACTTTGTGGTTCTGTCTTAGGGACAGTGATGCGTAGGAGAAAGAGCCCAACATCTTGTGAAAGCCAACTGGTGAATTTTCAGAAATTGTGAGAACCAGTTGTAAAAGGTAGACATTATTTAAAAATTATGTAAACTTACAATTCAATAAATTTTATTTAAAACAAAGGTAATAAATACTCCAACTGCACTACTTCCCAAGTGTTTTTCTAAATTTTACTATTCTCTATGCTCTCAAAGTCAGTTATGACTATCATACTGTCAACCGAGAAAAGAGGCAGAACTAAAATAAAACAAAAGCATTCGTTTAGGGTCTCAGAACTACAATTGAGGGAGCACAGATTCAGGTAACAGCCTAAACTGTGTCCCACTAGGCAACAAAAGTCAGGGGTTTTTTTTAAACAAAAGGGAATGCTTGTACACGTTGTTTACAAAGAATTTTGATTGGTGTTGGTGGCAGAAAACTAATCTTGGCTAAATAATTGGTTGCTAAAACTATCACTAAGCAAAAGCCTGTTACTGTAGCAAGTGGCAGATGTCCCTGCAGAGTCCTTGGAATGTCTGGCCCAGTTCAGAAGTTCACAGTTCCACCCGGCGAGGACGTGCATAAAGCCCACGTCCCTAATGGTCTCTCGGCTCCATTTTAAAACCCCGTGACCTCAATGACTCCATTTTATTTCGCCGTTCACAGAATCTGGAGGCGGGAAATAACATATTGTGGTGTGCTTCTCCGATCTCTTCCCAACTCCATGCTCAGTGACTTTATGTTGGTAGCTTTGAAACTGGTCGTGGTAGGAGTATTTACCTTGGAAGCCAGCAAGTGCAATCAATCAGGGTTTGATTTAGTGTTGAAGCTGAAAGAGTTTTTAGTTTAATTAAAAATTTATACGAGGGTGAGAAGAAGTTTAACAATAAGCCACATATCAGATTTAATGGCAATAAATCTATTAGGAAAAGAGCAGACTGAGATGTGGCTCCCTTTGTCAAATCATGACTGAACATGCCTACAGATTTAAAGTTAGAAAAAAATCCAGAAAAGCATTATGAGGAAAACAACGGACTACATGGAATTACACTTACTGCCGATAAAGAGAATTGTGAATTTTTATTTGTCAGCTGTGTGCTATGCATCCTTTACACTGGAAAACCCATAATAAATACATGTGTGCATGTATATCTGCATACCTTTTTTCAAACAGCTGGTTGTTAAACATTTAATGGCACATTACTGTTTAGACTCATGTACTGGGGAACCTTCCCTTTATAAAAACTGAAATACCACATGTATTTTATTCTCAGTTCCCACACGTAGTTGGCTATTTCTGAAATTTACGTGGTTTCACTGATGTTTCTGTATTTACGGTCTTAGTGCTTCAATGATTAAATCATAGCTTTAAAATGCATTTAGACTATGCTGTATACCTGAAACTAATACCATACTGTGTATTTCCTATACTTCAATACAAACATAATAAAAACAAATAAAATGCATTAAGTATCTGGAAGGGCAAACCCACACACCACTTTCTCCACCCGTCTATACCAGATGAACTTTAAAAATCTCTTTCAACCTCCCATCCAAGAGTACACCAGTACATCTCCTTTCATTCAGCTCTTATTTTAGATTGTTGGAATCTTAGCATTTGCTTTATATATTCCCTATACATTTCTAGTCTTCATAACTCTATATATTTTATGTTTGTGGTTTTTATGTACTTCATATGTGGGATTTTATATTTTTTTGAAATTATTTATCACATGAGCACTGAATAATGTATACAAATGGTGAATCACCGTATTGTACACCTGAAATTAATATAACACTGTGTGTTAATTATACATACATGGAAATTTAAAAAAATATGCATGGAAATAAAAAATTATTTATCACACAAGCTATATACCACTAGTTACAAGTATTGCAAAACTCTTCCATGAAAAACCAAGTTTAAAAGAACAGTTGCAAGCCAATTCTGACAAGGATGATGGCTGGATCATTGCTCATTTTTACCATCCTTCTAGTAATTCTCAATTTTTTCCACCTAAAAACTGATTATGGTTATTTTCTTTAAATTTCGTTTCTTATAGAAAGAAAAGTATGAATTGTTAGGAAGGGAGTACTAGAAAGCCAACCAAAGTTCATAATATCAGTTAAAGCGCAGATGCTTCATTTGTACCATATATAAACAGGTACAAATATGCCACCTCTAGTATTTACCCTTTCTATTCTGTAGAATATGAAAATAATATGAGCCCTACATATGCACTAGCCCTTGAATTACCTGTATTTGTCCTTCTACTTAACAGCTATATAACTGATTCATGTTTCCCTCTTGGCTGTGACTGAAAGGCAGCACAAAGCCAAGTTTTATGTCTTAACACTTTCTTAGTTAATTTTTGTTAATGTTTATTTATTATTTTGAGAGAGAGACAGAGAGTGAGCAGGGGAGGGGCAGAGAGAGAGGGAGACACAGAATCTGAAGCAGGTTCCAGGCTCTTAGCTGTCAGTACAGAGCCTGATGTGGGGCTTGAATCCACAAACCGCGAGATCATGACCTGAGCTGAAGTCGGATTGCTTAAGCGACTGAGCCACCCAAGCGCCCCTAACACTTTCTTAGTTAAGATGCACACACTGCTTTACATTCTTCTCCGCCCCCCCCCCACCGCCGTTGGTAATTTTTAATGCACTAATAATGCATGAGTATCCATGGATTTTTAAAAAAAATGCAAACAAAAATATTTTCAGGACAAAGTAGCCACCCTTCCCTTCTTTAATGTCTGGCTATATCCTATTTTAAATTAAACTTTTTTATTTTGAGATAATTATAGCTCCACCTAAAGTTGTAACAAATAGTTCAGAGAGATCTTGTGTATCACTCAGCACCCCCTCCCACCATCCCCCATGGTAACTTGGTGAGTGAAGTAGAGGATCACAAGCAGGGCCCTGAAATCGATATGGTCAAGGTCTAGACTATTCCCATCACAGCAAGGATTCCTCATGTCACCCTCTTATAGCACACCCACGTCCCCCCTGCCTCCACCCATTCCTTAGCCCCTGACAACCATGGGTCCAACCTCCAGGTCTGTAATTCTGGCATTTCAAGAAAGCTCTATTAATTGACTCCTACAGTGTATAACCTTTCAGATTGGCTTTTTTCACCCAGCATAATTCTCTAGAGATTCACCAAGGTTATCACATAGATGAATAGTTCTCTTACTGCTGAGGCATATTCCATGGTGTAGACGTGGCAGTCTGTGTAACCATTTACCCACTGAAAGACGTCAGCGCTGTTTCTGTTTGAGGGCTATTATGAATAAAGCTGCTATAAACATTCATGTGCAGGTTTTTGTGTGAACGTAAGTCTTCAGTTCTCTGGGAGAAATGCCCTGGAGTGCAAGTGCTGGATAGTATGGTAATTGCATGCTTAGTGATTTTTAAGAAACTGCCAAACTATTTATTTACCAGAATGGTTGTACCATTTTACAATCCCACCAGCAATGCATGAGTAATCCAATTTCTCCACATCCTCACCAGCATTCGGTGTTGCCACATTTTTTTTTTATTTCAGCCATTCTGAATGGCCAACAGTACTGTTGCATTATGGTTTTAATTCGCATTCTCTGATGGATAATGATTTTGAACACCTTTTATCTGCTGCCATCTGTATATTTTCTTTGGTGAAATATCTCTTCATGTCTTTTACCCATGTTCTAATTTGTTTGCTTTTCTTACTACCTTGTTTTGAGAATCCTTTATGTACTCTAGACACCAGTCTTGGGTCAGATATGTAGTTTGCAAAATCATTTCTCCCACTCTGTTGGCTTGTCTTTTGTTTTGGTAACTACAGCAAAACCCCACAGTAAGTAGAAATCCAAAAAGTTCTACATAAAATGCAGAGTTGTGAATTGCAAGATTAGTGCCAATCAGTAAATTTCATGTCAGCCTTCCAGTACTGGAGGGCAGGGAGGTGCCGGAGGTGGGGGAAGAAAACTGTGTTTTCATTTATTAGACATGTAAAGACAACATGCACTGTATACAATGAAATGAGAAAGTTTTAAGTGAGAGGAGTCACTTCCTACCTCATCCTTTCAAGATAAAAATGTCTGCCCTTCAGCCACCCACTTCTAAAAACAAGATCTGGGTAGAGCATCAGGACCATGTGCCAATCACGTTATATCCAAACAACCATCCTGTAGGATCTCACATTTTATCTGTTCTTTTATTATAAGCCACCTCAAATCAACTTATAAACAGCCCAGGTGGACTCGTCAGTACCCCCAGGGCTACATTCTATGTGAACACTGTCCCAAGAGCATAAACAGCATCACCAGGGTTTGCGGGTCCCCATGTGTTAAGGTGTTCACTGGACGAAGTTAGAGGCACCATTTTCATGGTGCCTTGAAAAAGGATCAGGTGTGTGGTAAGAGAATGGAGTACTCCATTCCTGTAACTGATCTGGGGGAAGCCATTTAAACTGGAGGCAGAGGACTTGCTTTCGGCCAATGAAATCAAGAATTCAGACTAATCAATAACATGGTTTCTAAGGTCGCCTCTAGCTCCTAATTCTATTTCCATTAGGAAAGTACGAGAGTTACACTAAAAGGTATGATTTGAGAAAGTATCGTGCAAACCCAAACTGATGGGCCTTCTGCAAAATATTTAAGCAGTACTCTTTAAGAGTGTATCATGAAAGCCAAAGAAAGCTCAGGAAACTGTCACAGATTGAAGGATACTAAAGAGACATGATAATTAAACACAGTGTAGGATCCAGGATTAAATCCTGGAATAGAAAATGGACATTAGTGGAAAAATTGGGGAAACCTAAATAAAGTCTGTAGTTAATTAAAAAGTGTGATTGATGGGTAAAACTTTTAATAGGACAGTTTGCAAGATAAAGGTTCTGGAGCCATTAATGAAATTATTTTTCGGAAAAGAGGTCAACTCTTCTTTTTAAATGTGAATATACATATTTAAATCATCTTAAAATGGCACAGCTTTTGAGTAATTTATTCCATGTTTGGGGTTCCTTCAATATGGTTAATTATAAAATCAATGGAAGGTTCTATTATCCCCTTAATATTTTTTGGCCACGTAGTCATCTTCTAAGAGATTCTACAAGTATACAATTATGTGTCAAATGTGGGAATGTAGTAATGAGAACTTGAGCTAAACAAGCAAACAAACCAACCAACCCCACAATTTTACCCATAAGAACAACAATCATAGTTCCACGCTAAATGGCATCAAAAAGATGCCACTGAATTTTATTTTTAATTTTCATTTTATCTCAAATTACTATTTGTTATATAATTCACACAGTTAACATCATCTCAATGATGAGCATCCCTTTTAGAAAGAGTTTTTCATAAATTACTGGAAAATGTTTAAACAGGAAGACATAAGTTTAAATTCTGGACCCTTTTTCACTACAGAATTTACCCCCACAGAGTTCTCAAAAATGAATTCCTGTGACCCTATTATTTAATAAGCTTGGGCTGGCCTCATCCCACAGGAAGTTGCTAACCTCAACCCTCTAACCTATAGTTTGGGCAGCCCCATCCCTCATATTTGGTCCCTGGTGGGTGCGGAATCCACATAGTTGCACGATAATAGATTTCGGTGCATTTGATGGTAGTAAGTGCAAACTTTTTCTTCCCTTCTTTCAGGTCATCAGATGCAAAGCATGACTTGGCCCAGGTATTCTGTGTTCTCCATGGGATTTGGTGGATACCTCTCTGAGTTTTTTCCAGACCTATTCCTGTCTTTATTTGTTATTCATGGGTAATACCACTAGATGCACTTCTCGTGCATCTACAAACCAAATCTCTTTCAATGCTTGAAAAACTTCTAATCTATTTTAACAGAGCTGTTTATATGTTTAAAATATAAAAACTAGGGGCCCCTGGGTGGCTCAGTCAGTTGAGCGTCCAACTTCAGCTCAGGTCATGGTCTCACGGTTGTTGGGTTTGAGCCCCACGTCCGGTTCTGTGCAGACAGCTCAGAGCCTAGAGCCTGCTTCGGATTTTGTGTCTCCCTCTCTTTGCCTCTCCCCTGTTCACGTGCTGTCTCTCCCTCTCTCTCTCAAAAATGAGTAAATATTTAAAAAAATTTTTTTTTAATATGAAAACTATTCATGGTTAAACAGAGATGTGTAATAACATAACTATTTAAAAAACAAAAACCAAGGTTTGGGAGGACATGTCTTGAGAGCAACACAATTTTAGCCACAAGGTTTGGGTAGGAGACATTTTGCAATAAAAACAGTCTGTCTTTACAAAAAAGACTACTTGAGGGCATTAAGGAATCTACTCCTGAAATCACTGTTGCACCATATGCTAACTTGGATGTGAATTTAAAAATTAATTAGTTAATTAATTTTTTTAAAAAAGATCCTACAAGGCAGTACAAACCAAAATCATGCTGTCTTGTTTAGGTGGATATATATTGTTTCATTTTATTGGTTTCACAGATTTGTAAAATGACTAATTTTGTGCTAAATTGTAATTTTCTAGACTTAGAGAGTTAGGTGACCTTCAGGCCTGTCAGAAAATGCTCTTAACGTGACATTAAAGCATCAAGTAATCATCAAAAAAACAAACAAACAGGGACGCTTGGGTGGCTCAGTTGGTTAAACGTCAGACTTCGGCTCAACTATTTATCTCACTGCGGCTCAACTATTTATCTCACTGCTCATGGGTTTGAGCCCCACATCGGGCTCTGTGCTGACAGCTCAGAGCCTGGAGCCTGCTTCAGATTCTGTGTCTCCCTCTCTCTCTCTGTGCATCCCCCACTCATGCTTTGTCTCTCTCTCTCTCTCTCTCTCTCTCAAAAATAAGTACATTAAAAAAAATTTTTAAAAAAACAAACACAAACAACAACAACAAAAAAGCTATCATGTACATTCTCATTAAAAACAAAAACAAAAAAACCTTGATTAATAAAGCTTTTTCTGGTAGAACGTATTCCAAAACAGACCCTTGGTCTGCCTGAAATTGTTCTTTCTTCCCCTGTAAACAACAGCAATCTTGTCTCTGAAGCATTCCCAGAATCTGAAAAGAGATGGTGACCTCTGATTATCAACTGATGCTCTAGCAGTTGCCTAACCATAGCTTACTGAAATGAGTGGTAGCTGTATATCCAGAAAGCCTGGTCGGAATAGCTTGTTGATTATTAATAATTATTAATGCTATTAGTAATTACTGGAAAATTATAATAATTATATTAATAACAGTTAGCATTTATCTAGAACTTAAAGAGTTTGTCAGACACTGTTCTGAGTGCTTGTTGTACTATTTCATTTCCTCTTGACAAGAATCTTGAAAGTCGGGTACTCTTATTATCCTCCCTATTTTACAGATGAGGAAATTTAGACACAGAAAGGTTAAATTACTTACCCAAAATATCATAATGGCACAGCTACCCCATGTTCAGCCAGTATAAATATTATTACTCATTTCCTTCCTAGCTAGGTCACTTTTCCCAAGCAATTAAATCCCCAGTCTCAGTTTCCTTACCTGCCTTTTGACTAGATGGTCTCAGAATTAATACCTGTATCATCAACTTCACAGACTTGTTGGAAGGATCAAATATGATGACAAAGTAATGTGTTTGGTGTTTTTTTTTTCCTTTGGGGCTATTATTAAAAATACGGAATACAGGGGCGCCTGGGTGGCGCAGTCGGTTAAGCGTCCGACTTCAGCCAGGTCGCGATCTCGCGGTCCGTGAGTTCGAGCCCCGCGTCAGGCTCTGGGCTGATGGCTCAGAGCCTGGAGTCTGTTTCCGATTCTGTGTCTCCCTCTCTCTCTGACCCTCCCCCGTTCATGCTCTGTCTCTCTCTGTCCCAAAAATAAATAAACGTTGAAAAAAAAAATTTTTTTTTAAAAATAAAAAAAAAATAAAAAAAATACTGAATACAGAATATGTAACATGTATAGCAAGATCTTAAGTATTTGGGTGAAAACTGAGTTCTTTCTAGAGCCAAACCACACTGAAAACAGTAAGTTGAGGATTCTTCAGTCCTTTCATGCCCTTCCCCCTCTCCATCCAGTCAGGCCCAGAGCCCCCAATGCATAGCCATCCACTGCCATTTCCTGGTTGGCCTCCCACTGCTGCCTCTCTTCGGTATGATACATGGAGTTTTAAAATGCAGATTCTCCAATGAACCACCTTGGTTCTCAGTCTACTCTTTTTGTGAACAAAGGAATGAGACTTGCTTTGAACACTTTAAAGAAAACACACGAAAAGCATAAGTGTTTCAATAAACAATAGAATGTCTTTCTGCTCTGTGGTGTTTCCTCTGCCTCTGCATCTCTTCTCCATGTTTGTTTCTTTCTTCTTCTGTCTGCCTTGTTGGTATGAGACCCTCTCCGTCTGGTTGCCTTCTCATTCTCTACCATCTCCTCCCTCTGCCCCATGCCACCCTCTTAGTTTACTGTGGTAAAATACTGAACCAATATATCACCTATTATTTACTCTATTTCAGAGTAGGGTTTTCCTTAGTTAAGGAGAATGGCAAAATATTCTAAATACCCATTTTCAAAAAGAATTCTGAAATACCTTAGGTTGTTCATGATTTATTTGGCCCTCGATCCTAATTTATTAGGCCCATTCCTGCAATATTTGGGGAAGAGAGGGCCAGGAAAGTAGTCTGTCAAAGAGACATCTTGGAAAGTATCTCTTCCCACACGAGGCCTGCCACAGCCCCCTCCCTTTCAGAGCAAAGCATCTGGGTCTGAGCTCTGCCAGACGAAAGGCAAAAAAACTGTCCTCCACAAACCTCTTTGATTCTGCTTCCATCAGTAGAGACTCCCTCAGGGTTGCAGAATCGGGCTGAAAGGCTCATGATGTCTGTAACCTGTGATTCCTTCAGGATCTGAACAGAAGCTAAAGGGCCCATATGCAGTAACTTAACTTGAAGGTAGATTGTGCATAAGCATCTGAGAGCAGAAGTCAGCCCTGCAATGGTATGTGAATTAATGAAGGCAAATTAGCCTGGGATTTGTGTTTGCTGTGTGGGAAGGTGATGGCAGGGTAAATCTTCCAAATTTAAGTATATTTTATGTTAATTGCATAAAGTAGCATAGATTTGTTGCTTTAAATCTCATCCACGGGGAGCTAGAATTGGGCTTGTTGATTTCTTTTATTATCCACTAAAATGACTCAGTCCTTGTTTGTATTTACTTGAGAAGCACAGATCTATTTCAGAATTGCTTCACAACTTTAAGTGTTTTAAGAAACTTCTTTTTAATACCATTCAGTTAATTGTACCATGATAGCTCCTAAGTGGAACATTATATCTATCAGTCTTAAGTGCTGCTGTGGATATAATAGCTTTGGTCATATTATTATAATCTCTTTTATTTAGAGCACTTGGAAAGCTGAAAATTAAATATGCCTCAATCTGCTATCATTCTATTACTTACCTTAGTGCTAAGTAAATACTAATGAAACTCTATCACCTCTGATACAACTATTTTCTAAATTCTTTCATGATAGAATATAGGTTCACTGGAGATAGACATCTTTCCTTGTTTCTCCTCTCTCTACACAGTCAAAAATGTTTTCTCTATAATGGCAAGTTTCTGTGTGCACTAATTTTTTGAACACAATTTGTGCTTTTAGTGAGAGAGAGAAATGAAATGAAGCAGAAAGGGGAAATGGTGGAATTACATCCATGTGCTAAATCCTAATGCACTCAACGTATCAAGCCCAGAAATTTCTAAGTGTTGGGAGAGAGACAGGGCCAAGTAAAGCTAGATACCCCCAGAGGGAGCCACCCCTAGCTACTCTAGATGCAGTCCACCAACTAGCATCTGTTCACAGCACCTCCAGGCTTTTCAGCAATGCAAAAGCCCAGGCCCCATCCCAGGCCGACCTAACAACATCTGCACCTTAGCCAGACCCTAAAGGACTCCTGTGCATCCAATGTACTTTCAAGTCTGAGAAGCCTCGTCTGTACCTGGACCAGAGCCTCCACTGGGAAGATGGGCAAGTCCTCATTGACTTGCCCTCAGGAACTAACTAGGAACACTCTAGTCATTCCCCTCAGTGGAGAATGGTGCTATAGAGATAATGGAAAGTAAAAAGCTGCAAGTCTTTAAAAATCAAATGAGCCACTGAGATCCAGTGGCAGAAGAGGTAGAGATGGGGAGGCGGGAAAGTGTCACACACTTAAGTCCAACCAACTGTTGAAAGAAAAAGCTCTTGTTGGAACTATTTTACCCTCCCCTCTACGTGATGTTATTGGATTTGATTTCCTTTCTTCTAGAGAAGGACAAATTGGAAAGAAAAAAAAAAAAAAATGACCTAAATTCAGTATTCCATCCAGATGCTTTCAATTTGGCAGGCGGGAAGCAAGTTTTGCATAGAGACTGAGCTCACTGAAAGGGATTAGAATTTTGAGTTGGAAATTCCAAAGGCATTTTAAAGTCAAGAAACTGTTTAGAAAAAAAATAAATACAAGTGACCTTGATATAATTCTGCAACGATACTCACATCGCAGAGCCGTCTTGCAAGAAACCCCCTGAGCACCTTTATAACTAGTCTTCTTGGCGCTGAGTTCAAAACAACAGACATATGCTAAATTTCCCTCAGACAAGTGACAAAAAGTGGGAGGTGTCGCAGGATCCCAAACACATCTAATTTCAGCGGACGAGCCAGTCACAGAAACCTCCTGCGGTTCAGGGAAGTTGTGACATAAACGCAGCCACCACCAAAAGGGCTGTGCTTACCCAGCTAATGGGGTCTCAGGATCGGCTGCCCTCTTTGGGTCTGACACAGTCCTGGCCTTCACACTTGACAGTCATCCATGGGAGTGACATGGGCAGCCACACCATCCTTCCCTGAAGGTAATCTGCAGGGTCAGATTACCTGCCTCTGGTCTCAAAATAAATTTGAGATTTTTGACACCCCCCTGGCCATACAGTCTATTACTGCATTAGCTGCTTTGCTGAGTTTCCTTAGCCATTTGTGTTTTTCTCATGTTTTTGCCACTTCTTTGAATGAGTAGACATCTTAGATACCATCAGCTGCTGACATCAGACAATATTTAAGTACTTGTTTTTCATTTTTTCAAACAATTTACTGATTTAGGAGTAAATATATTTTCAGTATTTTTTAATCAAAATTATTTAGAATATCTCAGATAGTAAGTGCTGACAAGTTGTAAGACACTGTTACTTACATTTTTTCCACTAAGATAACACAATTAAGTTTTTTTAAATCTAAAAGAAAAATAGGCAGGGAGCCTGGGTGACTCAGTCAGTTAACTTCCGGCTTTCCGGTTGTGGTCTCGTGGTCTGTGAGTTTGAGCTCCGTGTCAGGCTCTGTGCTGACAGCTCAGAGCCTGGAACCGGCTTCAGATTCTGTGTCTCCCTCTCTCTCTGCCCCTCCCCTGCTTGCGCTCTGTCTCTAGCTCAGAAATAAGTAAACATTAAAAAAATTACTTAAAAAAAGTAAAATAGCCATTTTGGCATTTCACGAAAAGGTAAATTCAACCACAGCACACACAGATTATATAAAAACCATACAGGTGCCTATACAAGTAGGGGATTTGAATTTAGTATTAATTGAGAACATGTTTTAGTTTCTTTAATGACTGTAATGATTATTCCATCTCAAGTAGTAGTAGAAAAAACTAAATGACCTCATTCAAAATTAGATAAAAATGATAATTCATTATAGAAAAACAGTTAAGCATGGTATATTAGCTTCCTAGGCTGCCATAACAAAGAACCACAGACTGGCTGGCTTACAACAACAGAAATGTTCTGTCTGGCAGTTCTGGAAGCTAGAAGTCCAGAATCAAGGTTGTGGCAGGGCTGTGCTCCTTGCACACCACTACAGGAGGATCCTGCCTTGCCTCTTCCAGCTTCTGGCAGTCCTAGTTGTTCTTGGCAACAGCCTCCACATTCTCAGGACCACCTTCCCTCTTCCTACAGAGACATCAGTCTTGCTGGATTGAGGGCCCACCCTAATGGCCCCATCTTAACTTGATTCTATCTGTAAAGACCCTATTCCCAAATAAAGCCACTTTATAGGTGCCAGGGGCTAGGACTTCAACCTATCTTTCGGAGAGGACACAATTCAGCCCAGAACACGTGGCTAGCATTTTCTCAGGGAATATACCCTCTAACTTTACCAAAATCATAGCCTTATTCTCTCTCCTTGCTCCAAAAATTATAACTGCTTTACTCTTGCCTTCACAAAACAAAGGAACAGTTAGAAATCAAGCAACAGATGCTAATGTAATGTGTCCAGCAAGTATTTGGTAAAGGTTCTCTGAGAAAAGAGAAAAGGGCATCCAGAGCATGTCAGAGATGGTTGTGCCAATGACAGGAACTAACGACTTAAAACCCTTGAGATTTTCCAGAAGCTCATCTGCCTGGGTGGCATAGGTTTTAAGAAAACAAGGTAATGATAAGTTCAAAAGATTCATCAAGGGGAAGAGATAGCAGTCTGCCTAAAGTCATTTACTCCATGAATACCATAAATCATTTAGCATGACAAATCTTCGACACCTGTTGGATGCTTAGAAAACATAATTCACGCTAAATTGTGATAGAACATATTGTAGTAAACAACTTTTTGTTGTTACAGTTCTGTCCCTGTATTTAAATACATCACTTTCCTCCCCAGACTTTGAATATTCCCACATTCCCTCTTGGAGTACCACTTAAGGTCCCTTTCCATTGTCTCTTCCCCTGTGTGAGCTCTTTTTCTATTCCTGAGAAGGTGTACTTATGGGCACCTGTCCTGCTTGCCAGCTTCCTCTAATCTCAGCCCCCGCTCCCTAGCCCTATCCTTCAATACACACTCATACTTCTCAAACTTGAACATGGAATCTTGTCAAAATGCAGATTCTGATTCAGTATGTCGGGGAGGGGTCTGTGTTTCTGACAAGCGTCTGGCTGATGACCATACCCTTGCGTGATGACCATGCCACTGGCCCATGGGCCACACTTCGCACAGCAAGGCTGCACATGCTGATGGTCGGCCCTCCGAGGCCTTCACTATAAGCCCCGCTACCTTCCCCAGTTGGGCCTCCCTTCTCCCACAGGAGCTCATACTTAAAAATGATCTCTTACCACTGCTAGCTGCCTCCTCTCGTCAGCTCCTGTCACCTTAAGCACATCTCAGGTAGGCAAAGGAACAAAACAGCCCTGCTGAAGAATAAGTGGTTGATCCATGCTTCCTACCACCCCTCTCCTTCCCATCCTCCCAGACGTTTTCCTTGGCAGCTTGTGTGACTCTCTGAATCAAATACTTTTCACTTGAAGTGTAAACACTGGTACATTTTTCTAGGGAGTAGAGTCAAGAATGTTATCAGACTTTCGAAGAATTCCCTAACCCCAAAAGATTAAAAAATAAAAAAACATACTTTAAGTAGTAACATATCAGGTACTGCCAGTAAACATATGTCAAAGGGCGTAGAGAGGTAAGGGTGGAAGGGTCTCCTCTTAAAGCACACCGCTTGGCTTTCTTCCTTTCCCTCCATCAGGCTGTTGATGGGGGAGAAGGAGATGGCAAGAGTTGGGGATGGGCAGCAGGTTTCCTATTCACATTGCCTCAAACTCAGAGAAGGAGTCGCTTTAGGTTCTGCTTCCTTGCACTCAAAGAGAACTTCCACCTGGAGGCTGGAGCACAGGCTGCCGGGTCAACTCCTGGCTCTTGGTGACACTTGAAGGTAAGATAAGGCATAGGGAGAAGGAGTTGTGTCCTCATTGCATCCAACTGTGGCTAAGATTCTAGGGCCCAGAAAGTCCAAACTCCCAAACTGGGGAGAGGGCAAAGGACCCTGAACCACTGGGACAGCGTGTGCCTTGCCAAAGAAAAGAGAACCCCGAGTCTTCCCAAGGGCTGAGGAGTGTAACCTCTCCCTCCTCCAACCACGCCGGACCCTGGAAATGCCTTGTTTAGCTACACATTAAATGAGATAACATATGTAAAGCACCCAGCATGGAGCCCAGCAGATATTAGGAATTCAATAAATATTAGTTCCCTTCCCTATTAAAAGTAACACCAGCTACACTGTTTATGTGATTTGCTTGCCGTTATTACCATATAGCACAGTGAGAAGCGTGCGTAATTAAATATGTACCACTATGGTAATTTCGGGTTTTTTTTTTATTTTATTGATAACATCATTATATGCTTTATATAAGCTCAGAGTTTTTCTGCTTATGCAGCATGGGCAACTCTTCTTCCTAACTTTCCAAAAACATGCAAAGGAACATCTGAGAGAAGAACGGTTTAGTGGTTTCACAAGGTAAAAAAAAAAAAAAAAAAAAAAGTTTAATGCCTTCCTGCAGTGCAGAATACCACTTTCCTCACTGTTCTTCCTGTGCTAACACCAGGCACACCCCTCAACCCTGATATGCCCCACCAACCTCCACACAACACCCCCTCCCTCTGTCCTCGTTACACTGCACCAAAGACCAGGCGACCTCCAGGAATATGCCCTTCTATCCATGTTCTAGATGCTTTGACTCATACGCTGTGTAACCCTAGCAGTTTGGGAACACCAGCCAGGGCACAGCACGCCACGGGAGCTGACAGGCACCCACCCTCACTAGGGTCCCTGATCAAAACACTGGTGGAGAGTGAACATGAGCGGTGGCTTGATGCCACCTGGGAGCTGGAAACAACCACACCCATTTATCAATTATCTGAGACGAGGAGGAAACGTTAACATCAGAGTGAAGAAGAGCCAGACCCCTCCAACTTGAAAGCAGACACTAATAACCCAAGCACAGAGCTGAAGGAAGTCAAAGCTGAGCTTGTGGAGAAGCCACTTGGAATCTCCATCAAGGTCTGGATGTGAATTATTCTTCCTAAAAAGTCTGTGGAACCACTGAACCTATTTAGGAAATCCTCAACAGTATTTATCACTGTATAGTAATAAGTCCCATTTGTAATTAACTTAGGAAATGATCACAGCCACAGATGGAATCAATCATTTCAAAATAAGCCTTCTAATAGCAAACAACTTCAATTCCAAAGTAAACCCTACAGAATATTTCACGATGATGCTCACTGGCCTGGTTACCCAAAAACATCACCAGATATTTTTTAAAATTGAAACTGAGGGGTGCCTGGGTGGTTCAGTCAGTTAAGCATCCAACTCTTGGTTTGGGCTGAGGTCATGATCCCACAGTCGTGGGACTGAACCCTGCATCAAGCTCTCTGCTGGGCGCAGAGCTTGCTTAAGATTCTCTGTCTCTCTCTCCCTCTCTCCCCCTCCTTCCTTCCCTCCACCCCTCCCCCATCCTCTCTCTCCCTCCCTCCCTCCCTCTACCCCTTCTCCACCCTCCCTCTCAAAAAAAATTTTTTTAAACATGAAAATAAAAGAGAATTTGAAAAAAAAACCTGAAATTGAAAATAGGGTCACTGTCAACAGGCACTGGCACTCATTCCTCCCCCCACATGTCCTCCTATGGCTACTGAAAACAAGCATAAACATTAAAGAACAGCATCAAATCTATTGACTGGAGCCATCCTCTAGCCTGCTGGCTTCCCTCAACCATAACTTGGCATCTGATACTTAGAACCACCATTTTATTACAAAGAATGGCACCACCCCCATCTTCTGTGTGGACCTTTCACCAGTAACACACATTACTTCCTCTCACGATGAAGAAAACAAAACAGAAATGGCAATAAGAATCCTAGATTTGTTTAGATTTACCAGATTTGCAGAACAGAAATGACAATTTATAAATTTAAGACATTTATGTCTTAAATAATGACATTTATTTAAAACAAAATTTTAAATTTTCATATTTGGGAAGTAAAATGATTCTTAATGTTCAGAAAGAATTAAAGAATTAATGGCCTTGAATTTTGTTATCAAATCAGGTGAATTTTAAGAGCTCATTTTAAAAATTAACATTGAAATGAAACAAAGTTTGAATGGCATAGGAGATCAAAGCATCCAGAAAACAGATGGAAGGGGATGTTTGTGAGTGTGAAATCAATAAAAACTATCCTCTTTCTAATTCTACAGAAAAGCTCAGTAACCCACCCAGATACATGATGATCTGACCTAAAAAGCAGGCATCCTCATCACTTAGACAATACAAAGCTGAATAAAGCCATGTCCCCTTGAGCAAACAAGCAGTTCTTTTCACCATTTGAAGAGTAATGAATTTCTTTTTGAAATAAATAAAATACGAAGTCATGGTAAGTGAAACACTGGGAATGGCTTCAGCTCACTGTAAGTCCTAAATAAGTACTAGCTATTAGTACTAGCGGGAGAAACACTATGGGCTGTGGGATCAGGCAGAACTGGGTTTAGATTTACTTCTGTAAATTAGCACCCAAGTGATCCTGCTGCACGTCACGTCAGGTTGCCTCCTCTGGAGAATCTGAGCCTGTCCATAGCACGTGGCTCTTCTCAGTGATCACTCTCATTATCAAGTCAATATGCCCTAACGGTGTCTGTGAGAATAGCCACAATCCCATCCCAAGTTCAAAGTAAACCAGAGTTAAAATCACATGGCTCGCCTTTTCACTGCATGCGTGGAGAACAGAAAGGGCTGTCTCAGTTGCCAGGATTCCCCAATGTTTATTTCACCCAAACACAACTCTTTTTCCTTGTATCTCCTAAAGATTCAAGACACCAAGACATGTTAAAGGTGTTATGAGTGAGGGGACTCTCTTCACTCCTGTGTGTAGGGGTGTGTGCACAGGTGTGTGCACACACATGTGTGTGTGTGCGTGTGTGTGTGTGTGTGTTTGGGGGAGGAGAGCACAGTATAAAGAATACTGGGAGCTCTCTTCTAAAAATGTTCTTTTCTTACCTCTCCTTTTAAACGTAAGCATATCTGGTCTCTCTGCTAGGTGACCTTAATGGACTGCATTCCTCTAGTAGGTTTTTTCCCCTGCTTGCTCCATTAAAAATCTTCCAAATTCAAATCACTACAGTGCAACTGGCTTAGATATTGTACTGTCATCTGTACCTCATACATCGTGTCCAGGGGACGCGCCTTACAGTAAGCATCACTTCAATTGCACTGAGCTGGCCACGAGCCATGACCTATGGGGGCCCTGGTGGCCATTTATTGTAAACTATAGCTTCTGGGTGATGCTAATGAAGTTCTTCAAGAAACCACATTTGCATGACTTCACATTTTACTGTGTCTCCTTTAAAAGTGATAATAAAAAGCTGGCAAATGTGTTCTTTATTATTAATCTCTTGCCCCATTTTCTTCATCTCTGTACAGGGAAACCACTTCCATTCATTACACTACAGCACATCCCTTCATGACCAAAAACCAAACACCTCCCCGAAAAAAACTTGCAAAAACCTAGTGTGGTAACTGCCTCCAAATCTGGAGTTTTATATGCAAACTGTTTATGACATTTACAAAACCGGGAAGAAACTGCAATAGCGCTGTGCTTCTGGAAAGATGAGGCCAATTTCAGAATCCAATTTTCAAAAAGAAATGCCATGTTTGTTTCATGTCAGCCTCTGCTTCAGATCAGAAAAAAAGCTGAACAAAGAGAAAACCGTTGGTCTGGCTGGTTACTTCCAAGCAAAGCAGAGGGCAGATGGAAAGCCATCCAGTTGGCCGTAGCGCCTTGTCTTGTCTTCCTCCAGTTGCTCTGAAAGCAGCTGAGCAAAGCTTAACCCCATTGAATGAGAATTCTCTCTCTCTCTCTCTCTCTCACTCACTCACACACACACACACACACACACACACACACACACACACACACACACTTCCAACATATTTAAGTAACAATATTTTTAAAAATATAGGCTGGGCTGTCACACAGACAGGTGGCCTGACTGCTTTGGCAGTTCTGATACACCAGGCTGGCCACCCAGTTTGCCAAAGGCCCTGCGACCTGTAATAACAACACAGTACACAGTCCTGGTTGTACAAGCCCAACCATAGTCTGTCATTAAGGTGGAAAGATTTCTGGAAGGGAACATGTGGTACTTTATAGATTTAGAATCAAGCCTTGGAGTATGAATATACATATATATATGTGTGTGTGTATATATACACATAAACATATTTACATATATATGTACGTATACGTTATATGTACATATTATATATATATATATACACACATATATATATATATATATATAAATGAAAATCACCTCGGCTATTGCATGTTTGCATTTGCACTTACATAGGCACATTATAGTTTCCAACCACATCCATGTATTGTGGACTTAATGAATGCATAAAAACATGTAGTCACAAACACACAGACACACAAATATATACCAAACACAGAGCAGGATCTAGATACACTACAGACATCATATATGATATATGATATCAGATATCAATGTATCTAAATACAATGAAAATCATATATCATTTATAGTTCACGGAGATTCTGATTTAAAAATCTGCATAGGAAAAAAATATGTAATCGACTTTTAAATGAATTTCTTTCCCCTGTATTCAACTTTCTTACCAAAGACCGTTTTTCTCATTGCTCCCTAGTGCAGAGCAAGCTGAGTATCGCCCCTGCTGGTCTACACAACATGCAGAAAGAACGCGAGCACCAACCAGTCGCATCTGTGTTTGCTCGCCTCTGCCAACTGTCCATATAGAAGTTCCACTCACTCCCCTGCCAACTGCTGTATATGCCGATCGTACAGAGTGGAATGCCCAGAGTGTGTGGGAAAACACAGCTCAGCTTGATAATTGTGAGGTCACATCTTATCGTCCCTGTATACAATATATCCCATGACAGTTGTCTGCAATACGACTGGGCACTGGCTGTATCCAATCTATTTCAACGCTGTATTGTCACTGGTCAAAAATGGCCTTGTTCTCCCAGTCCCTCCATTTTCCAAATGAAAAAGGAAAGGAACCGATAAGCTTGAGCTCAATTTGTTCTGGCAATTATTGCAAAGTTCCTACTGTGAGGGAGGCCTTGCCCATTGGTGCAGAATGACACGCAGCCATCCAGGGTCCAGACAAAAGGAGACCCTGCTTTTCTCCAAGTGTATTCAGCCATGTATAGACATATTGGCTGAGATGCCTACCCATTCACATCTTAATGGGAAAAAGAGAGAGACAAGAGCCGGGGGGGTTGGGGGAGAAGGCGAATGAAAGATTATCAAGTGACACCAGACAACAAAATGTGAACTTGGCGAAGAGGAAGAAAGGAAACTATTTTGATCACAGGACAGTAAATCACTGATAAAATGTGGATATATATGTTTTAGTACTATCCAGCCAAATTATGCTTTTATCACACATAAAGGTTACTGTAATGATACTGCAATGTGAAATTGAAGAAAGTTATGCTTAGAGGTTGGATTACATGAGTCTCTTGCTTCTACTATTTTCTCTCTCCTCTTTCTCTCTCTCTCTCTCTCTCTCTCTCTCTCCCCCTCTCCCTCTCCCTCTCCCTCTCCCTCTCTCGCTCGCACATTAATTCAGCCAAATGAAACTGTTGGATGAAGTACCACCAAGATGCATTCTAAAGTGTAATTCCTCTGAAATAAGTATGTAGCTTTATTAGAAAACCAAAGTACCGGTCAAAAGGTGAAAAAAATGTATTATATTATGATGAAAAAGAGGTCATTTAAGAAAAGGCTGAAATAGCACTTCTTTTTGAAATGGCATATGGAGGCTTTTATAACGCCAAAAGAAAGGTGACTTTTTCTTAATATTTGTCCTTATTCTCTGCTTATGAACAGAAAGAAAATGTTTGAAGATAAGGTCACTTTAAATTCTAGGCCACGGCACATGTTCCTCTCTGGGGCCGAATGCCCTCATCTTTCCCCCTTTCAACTACATCTAATGATAATTGTTCTACCCATCCACCACTCCTGTCTACTAGAAAAACAGTTGACAAGAAATAATGTCAGAGTTGCGCCTGCGACATACCAGAAATCATTTCTCCCAGCAAAAGTCACTTATTTCAAAGAATAAGTAATGAAATGAGCAAGGGAAAATTAAGTTAATTTTAAAATCCGTTATTAGTTGCTTCTCTTTAGTCATAATGGAAATGGGGGGGGGAGGAATTACAGATTCAATAACATGCATTTTTTCCATTACGGAGAATGGCTAATTCAATGGATGAATCATTAGAGAAAGATCCCTCTGGCCTTGTGGAACTCCAGACAGAGAAACAAAAAGGAAAAAGTTTCAGATAGAAAATATACCATAAAATTGTTGGGAAAAGTGATCTACAACCCCCAACGAAATTACCTCTTCTGGCAATTAAGAGCCCGTTTGTTAGAGCATTAATAGCCCCAGGCAAACTAAACAAACCCGGTCCTGGCTGCCGGTAATGACGGATTTCTTAGGGAGTATTATTTAATTAACAATAATGTGAAAGAGCAGCTCGGCTGAGACACACTGCATGTACTTACTGGAAACACTGAGCAACGGTAGTGGAAAAGATGTGCAATGTGTTAGCCTTCCCATTATCTTTCTGAAATACGTAAGTCGCTGATAGGTATTATACGTAAGTAGCCACTAGGTATTTTCAGCTGAGGCCAACATGTCCAAAAAACTTTAGCTCTTACTGTACAAGGCTGCTAATCGTCCTCTGCAGTCTGATTCCGTGAAGAAATCCCCCAGGGCCTCAAATGTTCAGGGACAGCATTCTTTGTCCTTCCCCCATCTAGACAAGGGCAACTGCCGCCCCCCTCCCCTGTGTACACCAGGCTCCCTCCCACCCCACACATCATTTGCCGCTGATCACCTAACATAAGTGATGCCTTTTGTTCTCCTTCCCGTCCCAAGGAGCTGTGGGGTGCGTTAGCAACTTGTGGCTGGCTGGGCCTTCCTCCCCCAGAGACGCCTTCCGACCCCATGGCACTGGCAGAGGGGGAAAGAAAGCTCTAGCCGGGAGCTGCCTTCTGCCCTCCAAGTTGCTGGACTGAATTCCCTACCTCCAACAGCCTCCTTCAGAGCTGATTATAATTTAAAGACCAATTTCAAACGGCAGAAGGAGGACCACTTTAAGTTGTTCTGACACAGAGTGGGAGCTGGCAGCGTGACGCGAACTCCACAACTAAAGTGACGAGCTCAGGAAAATGCAAAAATAGTGCGCTCCGAGGAAGAAGGAGAAAAGTAAGTTGTAAAACTTCATGCCGTCTGTGATTTCCATGACATAGCTTCACAAAATCCGGTTTAAATTTGGCCAGTGACACAGAAAGATTGTCTTGGGAAGTGAAAGTGTTGATTTAGTTCCTGTGGGAGCCAAACAAAGCGAGCTAAGATAGTAATTTTAAATTATTATCGGGTGGCTGTTAATTGTACTCACCAGGGTCCACTAAAATTCCTGCCAACAGAAAATCTTTATCTTGACTTGATTTGTGATAAGCTTGGGAATGAACAGTCAGTTGTAGAACATGTTATTAAGCAAAACAAACTTCTGCGTGTGGCTTCTGAAAAGACAAATCTGAAAGTCCAACCAGTTAGCTCGTGCTTATGTTTGAGAGTGCATTACGACAGGGTATGTATAGACACCTAGCATCCACACTGGATTAAGATTGACTGCAGGAGCTAAAGATTTTGTTCTGATTCTTTTGAGTCCACAGTAACTATTCCTCAAGTCATATCAAAGGCATCTGATTAAATACATCTCCCAGCAGGATTTTAGCACAGGGCATGATGCTTTATTGTGTACAGTATAATCAGATTGATATCATATGGCATCAGCCAGTGAATACCTTGTTTTGAAACAACTTGTGGAAAGAGATTTTTATCCCTTTCTTTAATCCTAATTTGATACTATTAACCAATTCCATTATTTAAATGGACTATTAAGATTGAAATCAGTTTGATTTATCAGAATGTATTTTCCATTAATAAGGCTTTCTTTTGAGCCTCCTCCCTTAACCTTCATTTAGTTTTGGTGCTTTGAAGAGAAACATTTACAAAATCTTTTTCCCTCATGTGGATTAAAGCATGTGGATTGGTTCTTGTTAAGCTATTCTTAGCCTTACGGTAGGAGAACAAAACCTTGTAGAGTTTATATGGGTTTCTTTGAATGTTTCTTTACTACATAGAAGAAAAAAATGAAAGGGATTATAAGAGAAAGAAAGAATAAATTAAATTCTGCAAGAGATATATAAGAGCATTTTCCATTCCAAAGAAACCCAATTCCTTTACCGACACAGAGAAGAAATAGACAGGAATTTCAACTGCTAATGCAGTTTCCACTGGTAACATTTGAACATCTTTGTGGCACTGCTATATGGTATTTAAATACCAGAAAGGCAGAAAAGTGCCAGCATAAAAGCAAAGGAGACACACAATTTTTCCAGGCAGCAGGGCTAACAATCCTATCCTGCAACAAGTGTTACCAGAGATCAATCAGCGAGTTATTTAAAAAAAAAAAAGTTTTTTTCCTTTTTTATAACAGTTACTTTAAAGCAAGTAAAAGTAGAAATAGCTAGTATCAAGCATCATCACCAACCGACTACACTTTAGAGAAAGACTACTAATTCTTTACACTGCATGCTCACAAATTCACCATTTCTTCTAGGCGAACATGAGTGAAATGTTATAAATGCTTACTATGATGTAAAGTCAGCATTTGAAAACATCCCTGATTTGTGGGATTTGTAAAAGGCCTTAAGGCCCTTTGGTTCCATCCCCACCTCTGGCAGACCTACTTGAGTCTGTGAAAGCCTCTGTGCCTGCAGTGTCCTGCACCTGCCTTCTCCCCCTGCCTGGAAAAGGGTAGACTTCTCAATTTCCATAAGCAATCTGTCCCAGTTCATAAGCTTCACTGTCTGGAAATCTTTGTTTAAATCTCTTCCTCTACTGATTAAGGCCATGTTCCCTGCTCCTGATTCCTAGGAGATCCCATCTTCAGTGGAAATGAGTTTCTAAAATGTGGATGTGGTTAATTAAGCAGCACCTTGACTTTCTCTCCTCTAGCCTTAAAGCTGTCCTTTCCTTGGACACTGTAGGCTTCATCTTTAGAGCCTTGTGGACTCTGGTGAATCTGATTCAAGCTTCCAGCCTCACTCCACGGTCTCCTTCGGGTTGCCCCTGTCAGAAACTGAGAAAGTTCTGGTGAGGATCCCAGTCCCACCTGGTGGATCCTCAGAACCCTTCCCTGTTAATATTGCCATACAAGTGCCACAATTCTCACTGAAATGAGAATGCTACATTGCTGAATCTTTCACTTTTTGTTTAATTTTATTCAGTTCCAAGTTTTATTAAATTCCTGCTTGGTGCTGACACGTGCTAATTCTGAAGACACAGGGGTGACAGCCGCTGCCCTCAGAGATTCATGGGCTAGTGGGGAAAGCAGACTGATGTGGGCTGTGCCAGTGAAATGGACAGAGTAGAGTGGTATGGGGGCACAAAAGACAGGCCTCATAATGAACAAATACTTCCTGGAAGAGAGGTTGCCAAACAAAGGGCCTGGAAAAAGCACTTTTGTTTGAACAAAATCATAAAGGTGTTACACTACAGGGTCTGTAGTTTATTTTAATGGACGAATGTGAGAGGAGAAGGGACAGGAAAAGAGGCTAGAATGGTAGAAGGAGTCAGATCATTTACGTCCTTGAGTACCTCCTCAAGAAGTTCAGATTTTATCAGTTAAGAAATGAGGAGCCATTAGAGACCTTTTAGCAGGTGAGTGACCTGGTAAGATCCCTCTGGCTAGTAAGAGAACAGATTAGAACAGGGACACCAGTTAGGAGGCTGCTATAGTGGTGAAAGCTTGAGAGTTTACTGGGGCAGTTGGAGAGGAGACAGAAGGAATCTTACCATAGCTTCTGGACTCCTACTTGGATGGCTGGAAGTGCCATTTGTTCCACAGACTGGAGTAAGCAGAGCAAGAGACCCAAGAGAGGAAACAATTAGGAGTCAAACTGGGAGGAAATGATATCCACTATGACCTATCAATCTTATGTGTGTTCTTTGAGCTCTTACTTCCAGATATTACCAGATTTTATTTTATTCATTATTGTTCTGTTTATATTCTAATACTTCTTCAAAGAGCCACATGCCTAAAGCCAAGACACGTCCTTTTCCACCATCTCTTTAATTTGTTCCACTTTGGTAAAATCTCAGTGCTTAGTGATCATGACTTAAGATATCCTTACAATACAAATGAATATTAAACACTCTATACAGAACTTACTCCTTTAAAATACTACTTGTCATTGTACTAAAGTTGAGAATAATCAACTGATAACAATTCTCCAGCCACTCAGTACTAAGGAGTCAGAACCGTATTTCCTTATTTGTTATGCCTGAGCAGGCATAATCAAAAGTTGTGTATGTATAGCTCATATAGATACACCCATCCTTTAGATACACCCATCTCTACACAACATACACGGTAACTAGGCCATTCGAACAAGACCTGCTCTCTATATACATGTTTTTTGGTTTTGGTTTTGGTTTTTGGCTTTCTGTTTTGTTTTGTTTTGTTTTGGGGTTTTTTTTTTTTGTTTTTTGAGAGAGAGACAGAGAGAGAGAGATCGAGCATACACACACAAGTATGTGTGCGCAAGCCAGGGAGGGACAAAAGGAGAGGGAGATAGAGAATCTTAAGCAGGTTCCATCTCCAGAGAGGAGCCTGACGAGGGGCTCAATCTCACGACCATGAGATCATGACTTAAGCCAAGATCAAGAGTCAGATATTTAACCGACTGAGCCACCCAGACGCCTATGTATTAGATATGAATATGGATATGGATATGTTTAGTTAGACAAAGAATGACTTTCCCCCACCCCCTCCAAATCCTCTTCCAAATACAAAACCCTGCTTTTGCTTATCTGAGATCACAAAAGTTCTTCCACACTGACCTCAGTGGCCCCGGATGGCTTGTCTCATGTTCCAGGCATGGCAAAGTACATTTTCTAAAGGTGGTCACAATAACATGTCTCATCCCACAGGCTCTTCTGGAGCCTTGCCACTCCTCTTCAGGAGGTGGAGTCCAATTCCCTTCCCTCCAGAGTACGAACCTGGAAGTGGCTGATAACCAACAGAATGCAGCAGAAGTAAAGTTGAGAAGATTCTGAGGTTGGGCCATAAAAGATAATGCCTCTTCTGCTTTGAGAACAGACATCCTCACATGGGAGCCCTGACCACATTACATAGTCCAAATGCTCTCATGGAAGCCACCATGCCATGAGGAAACCCAAACTAGTCCATGTGGAAGACACGTGTGAAGAGACAGAGATGCACCAACAGCCTCCAGCTGCACCAGACCCCTGTGTCCCAGTATAGCCACCATGTGACTGCAGATGCCTGAGAAACCCCATGCCAGAGCCATCCAGCCAAGATACATCCAAATCTCTGACTCACAGAAACCACAAAAATTAACAAAAACAACTGGTTGTAAGCTACTACATTTTGGGCTGATTTGTTTCATAGCAATAGCTAGCCAGAACAGGAATTAGTGCCAAAATGATCCAGTGCAGGGTCAAACGATGAAGGGTCAGGGGATAAGATCTCCTTACCTCATTATATGAGGCTATACTTGTGCCTTTTGATCTAGGCCTAAGGCCAGTCGGTGACCCTGATGCCAAAACCAGACTGGACTCTGATGAGCCTGAAATGACCAAAAGATCCTAGACTGAGAACAGTTCTCATTCCTCATGACTCCACTGGTCACTTCTGGAACCCATGATGGATGGCTCTTTGGACCAGTTTGTTTTGCTTGGGCCATTTGGGAATCTCCTTTTTTATATATCCCCTGTTAACATGGTAAAATGTCCCTAAGAACACAAACTTAAGTATATATTCAATGATTCTATCAGAGGCTAATTGGACCAGATTTGGAGGGAGCAGAAGGAGTTCATTCAAGAGTTCAAATTAAGACCATCTCACACATTTGCTTGGAAGGTAGTTCCATTACTGAGCAGAGAACACTACCAAAGAATCATCAGGGGATAAACTAGCCCAGAAAAATGAGGATACTGAATCAATCTCCACCCCATGATCATATCACTATCACGTAATTAGAAGGAGGTTGCTGCTGCAGCCTGCAGATCAAATAACCACTCCTGTCACATGCACGTGGCTATGTGTGCGAGGCTGGGCATGGTCTGTTGAGGATAGCCAAGGTACAGCAGTATCGAGGAGGAGTACAGAATACTGAATCTCAGGCTTAAAGACAATGCCTTCTGTAACTACCTTCTATGAAGGTAACTGAGATCTATACATAATGGACAATACCAGTCTTGGATCAGCTAATTCTAACATAACTTGACTCACAGTATTAATTCATTTTGAGGTATTTCTGGAGTAGATTTCCCACTTTCTGATAAAATTATGAAATGTCTAAATTCTGTTTCTCCAATTGAAGCACACATGGCAACATTGTGTTAAGCAGGTGACAATAAATGCTGTTTCTGAGAACTGCTTTTTATTTTTTTGGTTTAAGTTTATTATTTTGAGAGAGAGAGCACAAGTTGGAGAGGGGTAGAGAGCGAGGGAGAGAGAATCCCAAGCACTGGCAGCGCATACCCCAATGTGGGGCTCGAACTCACAAACCATAAGATCAAGACCTGAGCCGAAGTCAGATGCTTAACTAAGTCACCCACGCGCCCCTTGAGAACAGCTTTAATACCGATTCTCGACTGTCCTTCAAAGACAGAGTTGCATGATATCCCTTTGCGTGGATATATCATAGTTTTCAAAATCATCTATTGTTAGAAATCTGAATGAATCTCACTTTCTGCTACAGTAGAAATACCATAATAAATACAAATATATTTAAATTCAAATAAAATGTGTATCATAATTATTTCCTTAGGATCAATTACGTATTCATTTTAAAGACATGACACATATTGCTAAACTGCTTTCAAAAAAACTTTTGTCAACTTACACTTCTATCTGAAGTATATTTTCAATATGTCTAGTTTCTCACATTCCCAGCAACATTGGTTAGCTTGTTTTTTAATGTTTTCCAAGTTAACAGGCTGAAAATAACTCATTTTCCTCAGCTAACTGTAAAAGTAAAATGTTTCTTATATATTACAGGTCATTTTATTTGCTGTTTTATGAATTTCTCTTGTTGCCATTTGATCATTTTCTACTGGAATGATCATCATTTTTAACAATGAACATAAAGACTCTTTAATATGTTAAGGATAATAAGTCTGTGTTTTCTCATGCATGTTGCCTAATTTTTATATTAAATATATAACAATTTCTAATAATTTAGTTCACTCTATTAACATTTTCCTTCACGACCTTAGCTAATCCTTTGGAAGGCTTCTTCAACCCAGTATTCTAAAAGTAATATTCACCTATATCTTCTCTTAGTATTTTTTGTTTTTTTAATGTGTTCTATGAACCTGCGTGGTTTAATTTTTCCCATTTGACTGTCCAGTGAATGAAGAGTGGATGGTGGATGGTGGATGGTGAAGGACAGGACATAGCTTTTCCAACCACAATTAACCAACTTACTTAAGAAGTCTGCCTTGCCAGACATATAATATAGATTAATATGGAGCCTAGAAAAGAGGATATAGTAGTAAAGACAAGGAAAAAGATGAGGGAGGCAGAGTCTAGCAATTTCACCCTGAAAAAGCTCCAGAACTCCTAGTGCCCAGAAGAGCAGAGCTCTGAAAAATCCTGTACTAAAGGATTTCCACTTCTGTGATCCTATGAAACCACAATTAAAAGGTACCAGAAATATAACAGTTGCAAGTTTTGGTTGGAGGAGAAAGGCACTTACACCTAAGTGCTAATAATGTAAGTACTAATAACCTTCATAGTTATAAGATGCATTCTGATCTCAGAAATACTTAAAGGTTTTTTTTTTTAAGTCCTAAAAAATACAAAATATATCCATAAGATCTGTTTGGATGCTTTCTTTTCTATTCAATATCCATTTTGCTTATTAATGCTTTTAAATTTTTAATCAGTTTTTATTTTATTAAAAGTAAAATATTTGCATTGGTCAAAAACAAAACAAGATGGCACTGGAAGGCTAATGATAAAAGAAAAAGCAGTTCCTTGCCCCAATCCCAAAACCCAATCCCCAAACGCAACCCCAGAAGCTGTTTCTTCAAATACTTGCCCATGTATTTCTAAGTAATATGCTTACACAGATATTTCCTGAAAGATCTATTTTACATATCAGCACCTGACTTCCCAGTAGAATAGGTGAGAATTTAGTTCTCTTTAAACGTATTCCTGGGGCACCTGGGTGGCTCAGTTGAGGGTCCAACTCTTGATTTCGGCTCAAGTCATGATCTCACGGTTTGTAGGTTCGAGCCCCATGTCAGGCTCCGCACTGCCAGTGCAGAGGCTTGCTTGGGATCCTTTCTCTCTCTCTCTGCCTCTCCCCTGCTCATGCTCTCTCTTTCTCTCACTCTTGAAATAAATATATAAACTTTAAAGAAAAAGCATTTAAATACAATAAAAATAAATAAAAGTAAGTATATTCCCACCCATTCTCCTCTCCCTCACCTTCTTAACACAGTTCTATTTCAACTTTCATTAAAAGAATAGTCAATATTTACCTTATTATGAATGAATGTTGTTTCCTATCAAGTTGTACATTAAGATTCTAATTCCTTCTTTCTAGAACAGTTTTGTTTTTCCGGATTAATAACTGCCTAACATTTTCTTTTCCCTTCTTCTTTATGTGCATGTCACTTTTTTCAAATGTTCCTAAGATCTGTCTCCTGCCCATCAACAATGTTTCCAAATACTTCAAGAATTTCTCAAACCCTCTAATACCAGTTTCATTTTTTCCCCTGGCACCCTCCCTCTCCTGGCCTGGCTTCCGTGTCTAGACCTAGGATATACCTGTTAATTAGGGCTTCTCCTTGCTAGTCCCCTATGCTGAATCTCTTTTCTCTGGAATCCCATATCTTTTTCTTAATTTCCTCTATCATTTTGCTAAAATGCATTAAGTTTCTCAATGGTAAGACTCGGTTCTAAAAGACAGTGAAGAAATTTTCATCATAGACCTCTATGCACAGCCAAACTAGATACAATAAAAACATTTTGAAAGGAAATGTAAATACAGCAAAGACTGGACTACTAGAGACTCTAGGTTCAAGAAAGAGGCGACTGTCAAACCAACAGGTAGGGGATGACCTTGAAAAGAATTAGAGAATAAAGATCTTCTTATATCAGCCCCTTTCCCCCAAAATAAAGAGGTTAAAAAGCCAAACCACCAGAGATAACTTCGTGGTCATATCCCTTTAACCAGCTAACTAAAAAACATCCCAGAATTTTAGGTCACCATAATTTTTCAAACCCCAATTCCCTCATAAGGTTTCTGAGCATCTCTACAAAGAATTCCTTAACTTTGCATTACAACAAATGATGCCAAGGTCTAGAGCACTTCTGACGTGTCAGGGCTTACTGTATTTGCTCTCCAAGAACAAAAATATCATGCATAAAAACTCACTGTTTTCTGGACTTTTCTGCCTTTATACTGTCTGGTTATGCATGCCTCTTAATACATTGGTGGTAAGAATAGATATTAAGATAAGTATGAAGAACTATTAATTAAAAGACTGAAAGCATGGGGCGCCTGGGTGGCGCAGGTGGTTGAGCGTCCGACTTCAGCTCAGGTCACGATCTTGCGGTCCATGAGTTCGAGCCCCGCATCGGGCTCTGGGCTGATGGCTCAGAGCCTGGAGCCTGCTTCCGATTCTGTGTCTCCTTCTCTCTCTGCCCCTCCCCCGTTCATGCTCTGTCTCTCTCTGTCTCAAAAATAAATAAACGTTAAAAAAAATTTTTTTAAATAAAAAAAAAGACTGAAAGCAGAAAGAATAATAATACCAAACTGTTAAATACTTGTTTACAGCTTTTAAAAAACCACATCAGCATCAGTTAATATTTACTCAACACCTGGGATGTGTCAAATACTGCACTAGGCATCAAGTATCTAGGGATAAAAGACACTACCTGTATCTTCAAGGAGCTTTCAACATGGGGAAGGGAGAGGCAAGTAAATAATTACCAGACTGAATAATGAAGAGCCAACAGGAGATGCATGAGGCACTCTGAGAAGAGATGAGATGGGAAACACAGAGGAAATTTTAAAAAATAAAATAAAAATAGAACTTAATCTATAGTATTAGATCATGATAATCTTTGACAACCCTTTAAACCCCTTAAAAAAGGTATTTGAGCCTCAAAAAGGTTAAGCAAACACCCAGCATCACCCATTGAGAGGCTGAGCTAGAAAGAGTCTTTAGCCAAGATGTCCAGAGAGTCCAAATTATGCATCATTTTCCAAAAGAGAGGGAGGTTTTGTATTAGAAGAGAAGTTTCTCTTTTCCTTTAACAGAATAAATAATAAACATCAGTGAGATTTTGTTTTCTTTTGTTCTGTAAGTTTCTCCTTCCCTTGAGCAGAGTAGCCAGTTGGCCTTTTTGCATACATTCCTTCCACACTGGAGAAATGAAAGATACAATACACACGACTCCAATGTGACAGTGGATATTACGTAAAGGGAACAATGTCTGGGAGCTGACAGGTCAAAAAGTCCCTAGCTGAGATGAAGCTTCAGATCAGTTTCACCAAGCCGGCCACAGGAAGCCACTTGGAGCAGGCCTCAACCCGGGTCATGAGCAGGGGGCCTGGATGCAGGGTGAGCTCTGGAAGCAGCGAGAAGCGCTCTAAAGGAGAGGAAGGAGCTCACGTTCTTTATGCCCAAAGCTGCTTTGAAGTTTTTGGACTAAAAAGAGAAGGAAAGTTCTTCCTCTTTAAATAACCAGGCATAGAAGGATGAATTTTTTATCCCTAAATCTAAAACCGATTTTATTACCTTGCCTCTAACGAATGCCTCCTCCCAACTTCCAGCTGTAGCCGAAGCACAGAAGTTTCCTGCCACTGGTTCAGACCCCCTCCCCGCCCCGTTCCCCACCCCCATACCCACATTCCTTCACATCCATTCAGTGTACAAGCGATGGAGACTCTGCCTCCTCAATGGTTTGGACTCCTCACCAATCCTTTTCTGACCCGGGATTCCTGGTTGAAGTTCTCCTCGCAGGTTTCCCTGGACTCTCAACTGCCTGGCCCACGGGCCCCCCCTACGCTCCAGTGACCCCACTAAACAGTGACCGGAGTGGCCCGCCTGCACCCTCAGAAACCTTTCATTGCTCACTGTGAACAACTACAGATACTCAAAACACTTCGGCCCAGCAATGTCCACAGCTCCTAGCTACTGGTTTCTGCCTGTCTCTCCTGCTCATCTCTCATCAGCTCTTGAATGGGCCCCATTCTCCACGCAAATTCAAGTGTTCTTCTCCTGCCGGGCCTCCACACCCTGCGTCTGCACCTTGCCACTTGCATTTTCTTTCACTTGGAATGCCCTCCTCTCTTTCCTTCAAGGTCTAGTTCACGTGCTACCTTAAACTTTTCCTCACTGACGCACATCATTTCCCCCTCCCCTGACCTGGCCTAGAGCTATTTCCAGGGCTCTGGCGGGCCTTCTCACAAACAGATCTGTGTCACAGTCAGTCATGCACAAAGCGCGTGCGACAGCCGCTCCTGAGAAGAACCCAGGTGCATCCGCTCACACTCTCCGTCGCACTTGCCAAGAGCTGCGGTGTCAACACTCTCGCCATGACCAGTTTAAGGAGCTGCAAAGGGATGTGCAAACCAGCTCTTGTGAGAGCAGGTGGGAGCCTACGAGCCATCCCAGCACAATGCTCTGTCTCTGTGTAAAACAGGAAAAGAATACCTTTTCGTGGAATTCTTGCAAAGACCAAATGGTAAAGTAAAGGTAAAGGACTTAACACAGGCTGGCATAAAGTGAACACTCCACGCTAATACTTCTGCTGTTCCTGCTTCTGTTATTCCTGCTGCTACAACACTGTCATCCCTGTCACTAGCGATGCTGTCACGCCTACGCCTGCGCCCACTCCTACCACTATTTCTACCACCAGCATTAACGGCAGTATCTCCCCTACTAAACTGTAAACTCCTTGAAGGAGGGAAAAAGAACTAACATTTATTAAGCACCTACTGTTTTTCAAACACAAGGCTTTGACCATCTGCCAAATACTGTGCTAAGAGCTTCGCATGTATTTTCTCGCTTAATGCTGCCAATCACCCTGTAAGAGTCTACAATGATCTCCAGTTTGTAGACGACAGACAGACTGAAAAATTTTAAGCCACTTGCTCAAGACCACACAGATCAGAAGTAGTAGGGCTAAAACTGAAACTCCGTTCTGTCTGGCTTCACAAACCACTATCGACTAAGCATATTTGAGGCTCCAATGTTGACCAAACTGAGAAATTAAGTCTTAACTTTGGCACACCGACTTCAGCCAAAAACTCTTCTTCCTATGGATTAATCTTTATAGTTCAGGAAAGACTGTGGTCCAGGAAAGAACTGTCCTGTTTTCCTAAAGTTCTGTACAAAGGCGAAGTTATAAGAGAAAATACTAAGCAGCAATTATCTGCAACTTCTTTCAAAGAACTTTAGCCGAAGAATTACATTTCAAACACATGCTTTCTTTAAAATGAACAAGCACAAATTAAAGCAATTATAAAGGCCACATAAGGCTACAAATTAGTGAGCATGTGAGACAACTCTGAAAAATCAAAATTGATCATTCTTGTCTAACAGTAGTCAAAAAAATTGCCCGTGGACTGAACTGTACTTTCATTAGCTTGATTAAAAGTGAAAACTGGAGGAAGCGTAAAGTAGGTCAAAAACTTCCTGACTCCTTTAGGATTAAAACATGGACTAGATACTAAGTATGCGTGAAAGGAACTCGCAAGAATCCATTTGCCATTCTTGGAAGATACAGAAAGAAAAGACAGGGCAACCTCACATGGAAAACTGATTCTAATGGGAACGAAAGCAAGGAGGAATTGGGCAGGAACTCTTGTGAAAGGACTTCTAAAGTGTATATGCCTTTTTTGTCACCCGAGCTAGGGAGTTTACAGCTAGGGGCATCAGCAGATACCCGGGATGCACACAGCGGGATTTATCATGGGCCTCATCAGGTTTTTCAAAGCCAGTTTCTAATTACATAATTCATGCTTTCTCCCATTTTTTTGTTCTACTCTTCTCACCCACACATGGGGACACACACACACACACACACACACCCTCATATAAAACCAGATACTGTTCCTCAACTCTTCGGTTCAGCTACCCTGTGCCTCCCCCTCAGCCACGTCAGCCCCATGCTTCCATTTTTGAACTTCTTAAAAGCACTCCCTCTCATAAACCAGTCTGGTTGTGGGGAAGAAAATGAGAGTAGAAAGAACCAGCGGTGAGAAAAGGAAGATGTCAGAGGCGATAACAGCTTGAGTGAACACTGTAACTGCTGAACCATTAGGTTCGGGATTTCCAGTTTCTGAGGAACTTGGAGAAATGGGAATTCATTGAGATACACGTCAGCAAAGTTAGAACACGCAGGAGTGACAACCACCTTCTCTAAGAAGTATCCATGGAAATTAAAGTATTCTTTGTTTTTCTACTTCTGGTCTATTAAAAAAAACAAAGGTCTACCAAAATTCCTCAATTCTAGACACACCATCAATCTATTAACAGCCTCTTGGAGCGGTAAAGGAAGGAAATATGACCACATTAAATGTACACACTGACACTAAGCCGTACCTGTTTCAGAAATGCTAACTTTGGGGATGGGGACAGTGTCACGAGGAAAGTCAGGCATGGAGTAGCAGAATAGAAGTGAGAACACAACCAAATCCAGGAAATCTAGTACCTGGACAACCTCTTCTGGCTCTGCTGAGGGTCGATCACCTCCGGAGATGGGTAGCTTTGTGGAAGCTGGTATGCTGATGGCCACAAGAGAGGGATGAAGCTTCTATCATTCATGACTGCCCAGGAAGAAACAAGATGGCACGTCTGTAGCAAATAAAAAAGACTTCTGGTCACAGAAGTGTCTCATCTTTCAGCACACAAAACCACAGTACACACCTTCTCCAAAACACGTCCCCAGTGGTAGACTTTGGTCTGTAGCACACACACACACATACACACACCCAGATTCAGGAATGCTACAAGTTCACTGACACAAGCAATGGAAGTAATTTCTTTACAGAATTCCACAATGGGAATCTTGCTGTTTGTGAACTGTACATATTCAAAGATATCATCATCATATGAATTTTTCACTCCAATTTATACTCACAACCACCTGCTCTGTTCTCTCTGGGTTCTATATCCTATTCTGAAGAATTGTGACTCCTATAAAGTACAGTATTTTTGCTCATATTTCTCAAGCGAGACACTTGATTGAGGCAGGATGGCATTGTGACACTGAGATGCGTTTCGATTCAATGTCGATGCACGTCATAGTACACTGTCACAGCTCACTGTAATATTTAGGATCTTCACAGGTTTCTTTTTTTTCTAAGTACATTTTTAAGGCTCTTTCCTTAAAAGCGATAGCTTAAGAAGTTTAGTTCCCCAAAACCACAATATCATCATCTATGTTTACCTCTTAAAGGCATGAGGCTATGTTAGAAAATTAAAACACCTTCCCTTTATAGAAAGAGTCTGTGGCAGAGGCAAGTGACTTTCTGCTTCTACAGAGATGTCATTTGAGCTTTACTGAGTAGTACTTCCATTAACCATGAAAGGCTCAGGAAAACTGGAATAATGAAGAAAGAAATCAGAGGGAGACCATAAAAGCCCAGTTCACTTCAAGGAGAAAGCAGTAACCATCCCTTCCCCCTCCATCTTAAATATCACAACGAATTTAAGTAATGAAATAAACAATTCACCAAGAGCACACTTTATCTACAACTTTAATTTCTTCCTACTGTGTTCATTACCAAGCTGTTTGCTTTCTTCAGGCAGGATGGGGGAAAAACTTTTAAAAGACTCATTTAACACAGAAGTCAATTTCCACTAATGTATTCTCGGTGTGGCATATGTGGTCTTCCAAAGCAAATCCATACGTACAAATATACATATATTAGTCTCTTCCTTTATACGAACAACAGAAATCAGCCCACCTTCAAACATGTCATTGCTATTATTATCTCGTAGGAAAAACATGAACAGGAGAACCGTATTTTTTATAAAAAGTGAAAATGGGTTAGTATTTCTGATAGAACCGATTTCCCTTCACGTGTATAAACAGCCCTAATTATGAAAAGATAATGGAACTTTTGTATAACCCAGACTGTACTTTCTGAAAAGTTAGGCAGGGAGTATTTTTCATGTATTCTGCCCCCGAGGAAGCAGGAATAAAGTGCTTTCCATCAACTGCAGCTATCAAGTTGTTTAACACAAAAGAGTTTACAGGCACAGCGGGCTTTGATATTTCATGTCTGTGACGGGGAGCGTGAGAGGGGCACCCGGACCACCGGAGCTTTCACAGGACCACCGAGGGGCTCCACAGGTCCTCAACATCCACCCTCGGCCGTGTTCGGCAAAAGGGAAGAACGTGAGGCCTTTGCACTCGTGTGTAGGAGGCCAAAGTGGGCAGGAGAGACAGATGAAAGCTGAGGCAGCTGAACCGCCTACAAAATATTCATCACAAAGATTCCAAAGAACACCTTTTTTTTTTTTCTCCTTGAGCTCTTCAGAGCACACGGAGGGAAAGACAGGGGGGGTTAACTGGCAAGAATGTATGCATGCGTAGTCTGTAAGAGATGAGAAAATATAAGGGACAGTATTTAAAATCCCTCAAAATTTCCTCAAATCTCATTCTGTCCAGAAAATTCAGCCAGTCCAAGCAGGCAAGGGGGCATCTACAAACCCCACACACAAACGCGTATGCACTTGGGCACTTAGAATTCAAAAGCAAGATGTTAAAACTAACCAGAGAAAATACAGAATCGTCAAAAATAATGCTTAGGCAAAATGTATACATGTGAAACACAGATACCAAAGGAAATACATTAAATAAAGTGTGTGTGTGTGTGTGTGTGTGTGTGTGTTGAGTTTAGTCTAACTTTGATAAATGCAATCCCAGAAAAGAATTTTTCTCTGTTCTACAGAATTTTCAAATAGCTAGCTGGTCCTTCATTAAGCTCCCTTATATGGAAAAAAAAATAATGTTGTTTATTAGAGAATTAGGCTGGGTCAGAATCTACTACCCCATAGTACTTATCCCAGATATAGAAATCTGAAATAATATATATACATTAAGTCCTTTCAAAATTATGGTCCAAAAAGTGCCCATGAAATATGGTTCAGGCTCAGTTTCGTCGTTTTTACACACATGGTCGTTCAAATGTCAGCTGGCTCCCCAGCCATTTACAGAGTACGTTCGCCTACATTCTCTCAGCTGATAGAACCTCAGGGTAGTCCTGTGGAGTAGGTACAATTATGCCTCCCTACTTAATAGGAGGAACGGAAGTTTACAGAGTGAATAAGTCAGAGGTAATGAAAATACCACCAGGGGCTGAAGTATCGGACGCTTAATCTAATGCTCTCTGGGGAAGTTACACATGGGTTTGTGCTTCACAACACATGGAATAATCCCCTCGTGATGACGCATCACAGTATTCTGGCGATAGCTTTTTGGGGCCATGCCCTTTGGTCCATCTTTTAAGTCCCTAAAACAGCATAACTGTTTCTCACCAATCTTTGTTCATTAATCCATCTCCTCGGGTTAAGACTCCTTCTTCCAGAACAAGACTCCTTCTTCCCTGGAACTGGGTTTCTGCCTATCTGTCCAAAGAGGAAACCGCTAATACTTGGTGAGCAACCTTCTAACACACCATTGTTCTTTATTAACAAACACGTCACCTTAAATAAGGTACACCTAGCTTGCTTTTACTTAACAGTCAATCTGCCTTTCAAGCTAGAACTTGAGGCATAGCCTCCCATTCTATTACAGAAATTCCCTGGTCTCCCCAGCTTGTCCTCTTTACCAGTTCTCTCTGAAGTGATTTCTTACACAGAAATGAAATGGCATATTGTGTGAAATGATTATAAGATATCTTTTTAATTCTTTTGTTCACTTCAACAGTGAGTATTTGAGAGGTCACTAAAATGAGTTCTGATGACAGGTAGAAGGTGGTAATTGAGATGGCATCAATGCGTTCATTTTAAACCACCTGCAGAAAAGGAGCATTGTTTAGCTACATGGGTCGGAAATCCCCAAATACACACATTTGTTCTGAGATGATGACAGCAGTTCTCCACATCAACAGTGAAAATATTAAGCCCTCAGTACTTTGGTTGTGCTGACAGAGTGGTGGAAGGGCTATGCCATTTCATGACACCCAGCCAAAGTCAAAGAAGAAAAGGTTGATGAGGTCATAGCCCAGGAGTGAGGTCACCAGCTAATCTGACTTCATAGCAACCAAAGAAGTTTGACTGATGAAAAGGTGTCCCCAGGGCAGAAGTCAACATCCCTTTGTCTAAATGACTCTTTCAGATCAGGAAAAATATGTGTTGGCTAGCCTCTCTTCACATGCCCACAGAGGAATGTGACTAATGGTACTTTTAAAGTCTGGTGTGAGTGATATAATGATTAACTGGCCGTTCAAATCCTAGAAAGGTCACATTAGCAGCCCCTCTCAGTGCTTCAGAGCCAAAGCAGTAGAGTGTGAAACTCAGATTCCACCAGGAGGTCAGAGAATGATTAGAGTCAGAAAGGGATCTGTAGCTGCCTGTAAATGAAGTCCAAGATTCCTCATATTATCGATAACATGGCGTAGACACAAGATAATTGTGGGTGGCAAAAAAAGATAGTTAGATTTGCTTTTGGTTTTTTAATGAGCCAAGAAAAGCAGTTGGGCTAATGAAAATATTAGTTATTAGCTGTAAATTTTGGAAGCGAACGCTATTTTTAAGAGTTTAGGAGGCTGCCTGATCATAAATATTTCAAAGAGCGCACTATTAATTCAAGCCAATCAATAATACAGCATAACCCTCCAACTATGATATCAATGAGAAGAAATTTATTCACCAGTTTTATTCCCGCTGAAATCCATATCCAAAGGCTTGCGATTGATTATAGCTAGATAGGTTGTCTTCTTTTTATTAAAATATTATTTGTTACTCAAACATTTCTAAAGCAATAACATGTGATGACTCTTTAATTCATGGAGTAGAGAACGGAATATTTACTGACATTTCTTGAAAACTTGCTATAAGCCCACAGGAAAGAACTGACATCAACACAGTGTGTTCTCCTTCACTTGACAGGAAGTCAACTTCAAGCAGATTGACTTGAATCGGGATCTTATTTGAGAAGCCTAAGTGTCCAGTAAACTGTAGTAGTTATTTTTTATTTGGAAAACCCTCAAGTTCCAGTGGCTTTATCATCCTGTACTTTACTTTCTGAAAACCTGGCAATCCCATGTGGACTTCTGGTAGAATGAGCAATGCAAAGAGCTGGCTGGGACTTGGCATGTCCTTGTACTTCTGGGGACTGATGGACCTTACGACCACCGTTCTCTCTGGCACGCCAACACCACCAGGCAAATTAGAAGCGCTCCTGTCAGATAAGCCACAGTCACACTCGCGGACAAAGAGGAGCTGGGTTTGGAATCAGTTTTTTGTTCTGGAAGAGTACACTGGAACCGACCCTTTGTATGTCGGCAAGGTAAGAATGGCCACACAGACACATTATCAGGGTTCTGAATATTGAAAGAGAGTATGAATATGAACTGAATATGAAAAGGTCACAGAGCCCATGTTTGGGTCCTGAGAACAATTTTACCTAGCGGTATGTTACTTGACGGCTAGTTGAAATCTAATTTTTGCTTTGTCAGATACCAGTCAGGAAAGGAAAGATTTCTCGCCTTGTTCATATGTCTGTTCTAAGTGGGAAAAAACAAGGAATTGGATTTTGGAGGAAAACCCTGGGACCCTGCGAGAAACATTCGAGTCCCAAAAGAGGCAGCAGCAGCCTGGGGAATAACAGGATGGGGAAGAAACTGGGAAATGCAAAGGAGGAGTGGAGGGAGGGTTTTTTTTTTTTACTTTGCTTTGTTTTGTTTTTTTTTTTTTTTTTTTTTTTTTTTTCCAAAGCATTTCCACAGGTATTGCCTGGGGCCTAAATTTAATGGGAAAAAAAAAAAGAATAAAACATTCTTCATTTCAGAAGATCCTAGCATGCGCTTTAGAATAGTTGGAGACAATCAATGAATATATTTATAAACTTTACACTCGAATTCCCTTGATTTATCTATCATCATTTCATTTTTAATCCAGGCTTTCTCCTGTGTTTACTTTATTTGGATGCTAATCAGAGACCATTTTGTGAAAGCAACCAAGTGAGAGAAAAGGGGAAACAAGGACCTAATTAGAAAATAAATAATTCATTCAAATGATAACTTAAACACTTGTTTAGCACAGAGGCTAAGAATGTGGGTGGGCTTCAGAGTCAAACACATGTGGGTTCAAAACCCAGCTTTACCAACTGCTTCCGGAGTGACTCTGGACAGGACACAAAGCCCCATTAGCCTCTGTTTCCTCAAACATCAAATGGGGATAATAAAAGAACTACTACTTCCCAAGAGTTGTCTCTTTCCTCAACTCCCACCCACTTGTGGATTCAGATCTGACTTCTGTCTGCTGCATTAAAGTTGTGTCTTCAGTGCCCCCAAGGACCTCCCTACTACCAAATCCTGTGGTTTCATATTATGGAACTGCCCGACACAGCCTCAGACGCTGCCCACTAGTCCTTCCTTCGTGACTCACTTTTCTCTCTCTGCCTCATGATCGTCACAATCCCATTTTCCTTCCTTCCTCCTCAGCCTCTTTGCTGGTCTTCTCCCTTCACCTGACACCCTCCATTAGTGGTCCATCTCGTCAGCTTTGCCTGGGCTCTCTTCTCTACCCACATTCATGCTCTGGATGGATCTGCCACGCCCTATGATTTTCAACACCACCTCTAAACCAATGAATCCAAAACCTCTATCTCTGGCTCAGACCGCTCGTCTGGGCTTCAGACTCATAAACCCCACTGCACACGTGATAGCTCTCCATTTATGGCTCAAAGCCCTCCCAAACGTGGCATATCCGCTAAGGAATTCTTGGTTTTCTTCCCAAATCGAGTCTGCCCACCCCTGGCATCTCCCCTACGTTCGCACTGCCATCACTCAGTTTGTAAAACCTTTCTCTTGCCCCCCACATGCTCTCCACCGGCAAACTGTCAGTCCCTTGCCAAAACATATCCCCAAATCCTTCATTCCTCCTCCCTCCACTTCCCCTGTCGCCTCTCACCTTTGCAAACGCCTAGACTCCCAACCAGTTTCCGCACCTCCACCCACACTTTCTTCCAATCCAATCTCCACACATGAGAGTCAGACCATGTCCCTCTTCTTCCATCCTTCAATGTCCTCCCATTGTACTCTGAATCATCCAGACTCCTCCCCATGGCTGCCATGGCTATTCCTCTGTGACCCAGCCTGCCTCCTGGCCTCCTGCCACACTGCAGACCACTCTTTCTTTCCCTTGGTCTCATGTTCCAGAGACATAGCTTCCTGGTACTTCCTACAACTTGCCAAGCTTTGCCTTATTGTTCCATAATAAAAATTCTTCCTCTGGCTTCTTTGGTGGTTGGCTTCTCCTGGCTCCTTAGGGCTCATTTTGAATCTAGGTCTTTCTTGACCATTCTCTAAGGTAGGCCCCCTGGTCAGGCTCTCTCACTACCATTATTTTTTTCAGACCTCTAATCACAACCCACAATATCTCATCCATGTGTTTACTGACAGGAGCATTGTCTGAAGCCTTTGGACTAGACTCTAATAAGGGCAAGGACATTGCTCCCATTTTATCCCCAAGGCCTAACACAGCACCTGTCACATAGAAGGTACTCAAAAAGACATTTAATAAGTGAATACCTCATGGCACAGTAAGGGTTAAACAAGCTAAGACATGTAAAGTGCTTAGCACAGTACTTGGTCCAGAGTAAGATCTTCACAACCATGACTCTGTAGCAGTAGTGCTAAGGATAGTGGTGGTAACAGCGGTAGGCAGGGATTTCGTCACAGGAACTCAGTAGCTCAGGATGCATACACCTAGTGCAGCTGCAAATCTCTTAGCCTCAAAATCTGTGGCTTTGACTTTCTTTCTCTCCATCCCTCATGCACAACCAGTCACCACATCCTGTCAGCATCTCCTTGCCAGTTTCTCTCAGTCACCTCATCCTCTCCAGGCTCTGTCATTACTGTGGTCCCTCTGCTCCTCATGATTAGATTAACTAAGCAGCCACTGCCCATCTCCCTGTAGAGAGGATCTTCCCATTCCTCCCCCCAGGACTCAGGACATTCATCTCCTTGAAGCACCCTTTCCATCATGTCACTCCTCTGATTAAGAAAGCGTTGTGGCTCCAGTGCTTATCAGAGCTCTTAGCATATAGTTCAAGGGCTTGCAGAAAATGAGTCCTTCTCCCTTACCCGGCCCTCCCCCATGATTTCTCAAATCTAGTCCCGATCCCAGTCACGCCGGTCTCCTTACTGACCCTGACACACACACCTAGGGCATCTGTCCCTACCTCAGACGTGTACTCAGGCTACTTCCCTGCGCAGGACACACAATCACCAGCTCTCTGCTGAATTAAGTTCAGATTTCTCAGGGCCCTAGTTTAAAAGCCACTGCCATCATGAACACATCTTCTATCTATTCAGAATTCCAAAGGCTTCTAGCTACTCATTATTTGTAAAATATTTCTTCCAACTAGACATACATGGCTACTGCTAAAGTAAGTTTCGGAAAATACATTTGTATTCAGTAGTTGCTTTGTGTGCATGTACAGTCTAGAGCCCCCTTCCCTTCTCCCGTGGGTGGAAACGGAGATGCCATCTGTAGCCTTCCCTACGCTTCTCCAACCCTGAGCACCCAGCACAGAGCTGGACATATAAAACTACAGAAAGACGAGGGCACCTAACGTTTTACCGGGCTTCCACAGGACCACGTGCCAGGCACAGTCACACAGAGCAGGTCACTTAACCATCAGAACAATGCTGTGAGGCGAGTATGATTCACCACTTTCCGATACTCAGCCGACCGAACACGGCTCAGAGAGGTTATGCTTACTGCCCCCAGTTACAAAGAAGGTAACAGGAAATCTGACACTGAAGCCACGGGTTTTCCTTTTCACTACCCTGAGATTTGGCCCTAAGAAATACACACAAGAGTCGATGGCGTTAGGGTGACACCAGGAATCCAAGCAAGCCTGACTGCTTCCTGACGTTGGGAATGCTTGGCTGTGTAGCACCCTCGAGCACTCATGATCAGTGCCCACCCTTTCCTAACTACCCCAACCCAGGACACAGAACACCCTGCGTGCATCTCTTCAGCCACCTTGTTCAACCAACACTGCGCAGCCACTGAAGTGGGGTGTGACCTCCACATTTTATATTCACTTACCCAGGCACTTCCCTCTGCCCTCACTGTGTTATGAAAGAGAATTCATCCACTTTCACTCCCTCTCCCCCCCAGGGGCATTCAGTTTGTCACCTTGAGCTCTGGAAGATGTCTGTTTAGAGAGCCTGCCTGAGTATTTGCCTATTTCAGAAGGAGTATGGCAACAATTACCGGCTGTAATTGGTATGGCCTTATAAAACCCACACTGGGCTTTCCAGGGACAAGGCAGTGTCGAGTTGAAGCTAGATTATGTTGACATATGCAAAGACGGGGATGCAGAGAGCCGGTGCCTGGGCACGACGCTGCGGTTCCAAGGCATGCTGAGGTCCACAGCTCCACGGCAGCTGTCTGACCACAAAGTGGAAGCACTACTGCATTCCTGGAATTGTACGAGGCACTATGAAAGATGACCAAAACAGAGTGAAAATCACCCTTGATTTTAAAATCCTGAATCAACCAAGATTTGTCACAATCTACATGGACTGCCCATCATTCACTACTCCTTTAGCTGAACTGAAGCATTACGAGGGTAAGCAGGATATCCACCTGTCTTATTCTGCCTGGATTTGGGGGAGAAGAATGTTCTCCCAAGATGTGCATGAGCATGTGCTGCCAACTCCATTCCAGAAGCTCCTTACCTTCTTCAGAAGAGCTGGCACTCAGAGAGTGTTAGCTGAATTACATACGGTGAAACGGAAAACACATTTTTAGTACACTGCCAATCTGCTGAGTGACTTCGGGGAAAGCCGTCAACGTCTCATGTTTGCAACGGTCGCAACCAAACGTGTCTTCTACAGCTGGTAAACCCTAATACTAAATGCGCACTACCAAGCTGCTCCGGAAGCTGGGGTCTCTTGGCTCTGTGTTCACCTTACCATACTCCACACGGTGATGTCAAGACGCAGACTTTTCCCGACCAGCTCCCCCTTGGGTTCTGACGGTACGATGTACTAGAGGGAGAACCAGAGGCAGGAAGGGGGAGAAGGGACTTGTTCCTGGAAGCCAGCAAATGGCTCCAGTTCCTGGATGCTTCCCCCACCCCCAGCACAGCACCAGCCTCGCCACACCCCCTCAACAATAGCAGCACGACTGGATGGTACACCCTTCTCAGAAATCGGAGTCTGAAGTCTGAGAGAAGTGCGTGATAGGGGCACGTCCACTGAGCTCCTGAAGCCCCAGCCCCAGGCGGCCGTGCTCCCTCCTCGGATGCCTCAGGCCCAGCCTCCTCCAAACATCTAGATTCCAGAAGCGCCAACTGCTGCCCTCTGTTCCCCCAGCCAGAGGGACGCTAGCTGTTTCCTGGAATTTCTCTCTCTCTCTCTCTCTCCAATACTTCCATGTTCCCTTTTTGCCTTTTCAATCCTCCATATTAAATTCACTCTGCGAACATAACTCGTTTAGGTTTTGTTCCCTGACTGGATCCTGAACTGATACAATGATATTCCTCAGAAAACAGTTCTGTGTAAGCAGATTCTGGTCCCTTTCATAGCTGGTCCCCATCTCTTCCTGTCCACGAGAGGCTCATCATGCCTCTTGTTCCTTCCTCTCCTCTCCCTCTTGCACACGGGCTCACACACACACACAGAAGCTACCTGCAAGATGCTTGCTAGCTCTTCTGAGACAAAGGGAACAAGATCCCACAAAATGCTTTAAACCTAACCCTGTACGCTACATGCCCCATTCGATACACTTGTACTGAGCATCTGCTGCATGTGAGAACCCACACTGCGATGAAAGCCACATGGTTCCCGCCTTCAAGGAACCTACCATACAGAGTTCCTCAAATTCTTCTCCCAGCACTGACAAAAACAGAGAACAGATCTGAGGTTCAGCCCAGATTATACTGACCTCAGCCAGCCGGATGGCTCCTAAGGAACTAGAACCCCCTGCAGCAGCAATGATGTTAGTCTTCTGTTATTTATTAAGCTCTCCCCACAGGCAGAACACTTATGTTTGGCCTATAATGATAGAGAGCATGCTTAGTTTTTTTAAGGACCATAAGATAAAACTTTTTAGATAATACGCAGAACACCTCAAAACAGTCCTGTGTACTTCATGTCAGATATTCTTTTCTTTTCCCCCTAAATAATCTGCCATGCCCTAAATGGACCTATCTCATTCTAAGTAAATGTTCTATGTCACATGCCTTAAGATTACGTGTCTTACAACATATATAAATACTCAGCAACTTTTTTTAAGTTAAAAAACATCCTGAGGTCCTTGTCCTCCTTCGCCCAATTCCATCCCTTTGCCTGGAAACACAGCTCCCAATGGAATGGATTTTCATTTCTTTGTGGCCAGGTCCCAACAAAATGGCTTTCTATTCTACACAATAAGAGCTGGCCACCTCTTTTTTTTTTTTAACTGCATTATTAGAAGATTTGGATTGCAAAAAATAATAATACTGTATACGGTATGAGGAAACGTGAGAATTGCATATTCTAAATCGAATTCTTGAAGTAGAAAAAAAATCAACAGCTATTTTTTCAGTCAATTTTATTCTCTTATTTCTCTTCTCTAGATAAGACACAGCTGAATTCCTCTAGGCGGCAAAACAGTTGCCTGCATGATTTGGCCGTGAGTCAATCTGAGATCACCTCAGAGCCAGCCACAACCTGCAAACCCACCCTTGTCTTAGGAAGCCGTGAATACATTTTTCAGGTGTTCTCCTGGTATCTGTGCCACCTAATCCTCAGAGTAACACTGTCCCAGCAATGCTTCAGGCAGCCTTCTGCAGCTTTTACTGTTAGACTGTGCATAATAAAAAAGCCAACAGGTGGTTTCAGCCGTCTCTGCTAAACTCTTGAAGATTTGAAGGAAGCAGAGAAGATTTGGGGCTGTTAAGACCCTTTTCTCTATGCACATCACCATTACTATCATCATCATAATCGGCCCCATTTGTAGCGCTCCTATTATGGGAAAGACAGTGTGCCAGGTGCTTTACATCCATTAGTTTCTAATGATCCCAACAACCCTTCAAAGTAAGTATTAATGATGTTCTCCACATTTATAATATCAGAAATTTGAGACTAACAAACATCCAGTACTTTGTCAGGGCCCTCAATTTATAACCGCCTTCGTGTTTTAGACCCCATTTATCTGCCCCACTAGCTTAAGCGTAACACCGGGTTGCCTGATTTATAAACTAAATCTCTGAACTGTGCAAAGTGCTAAAACCCAGGCAACCACAGACCTAGTGGTGGCCCCCTTTAGAGAGAAACTCTTATTATATGATAACACAAAATTCCAGGATTCTTGCCATAGAACTATATCTATAATTACAGATGCAGAAGAAACATCTTTCTAGGCCTACTATGAATATAGGGCCCCGGACTCCTTTTGAGAGTGCATCAGTCATTACAGACAGAGTAATCCAGTAGAAAACACAGTTGGATGGGCAGATAAAAGCATGTCCCCATCCACATACAGATTTGAGTGGTTCAATGACAAGCCCAGGAAACGGTCCCACCAAAGAGAGATACACTCATGCAAATAATAACAACCTCTGGTAAACCCATGTTGACACCTGAAACACAAGCACTCATAGTCCTACCGAATGCAATTACTGGATTAGGACCACAGCATCAGAGAGTTTCAAGAGTCCCTGGAAGTCACTTACAATTTCCAGTACAGTGGCCACAGCCTATTTTTAAATCAGTTCATCAGTTTTTCAGGCAACTTGAATCATCAGCAGGTTTTTGAAACTCAAAAACTTAATTTATGTCAAAAACTTTACTTTTAAATATTAGGCTTGTAGGTCACGATCTCGCGGTCCGTGAGTTCGAGCCCCGCGTCAGGCTCTGGGCTGATGGCTCGGAGCCTGGAGCCTGTTTCCGATTCTGTGTCTCCCTCTCTCTCTGCCCCTCCCCTGTTCATGCTCTGTCTCTCTCTGTCCCAAAAATAAATAAAAAAACGTTGAAAAAAAAAATTAAAAAAAAAAAATATTAGGCTTGTTCATTTTTTTCTTAAGTGGAAAAGCTAGGTTCCTCCTTATGATACTTGCTTCTATTCTCATGCTGGGGGCCTATACTTCCAGAACTCCTGTTTTCTAGACTTCTCAGGGAAAAGGACCTAAAGATATAGTGGTAAGTCTAGGATACTGAATGTGATATGGAAAAACTTTACTTACTCATCAGTCTGTATTTGCTCCTTGATACAATCATGTTCAACGTATGGTAATTCTCTGTAGATCAACATTTTAAACACTTGAGTGAAAAAAAAAAAATTACTACTGTTTGAAAGGAGGTCATAAGTTTGGACCAAACTGACAATCCATTTATTTCCAACACCTGTTCATATCCATAATGAGATTTCAAGTTTCTCTGTTTGTTTCCCCAGCTCCATTCAGACATGGACAGAGGGGATGGATCCATCAAATACATCCTCTCAGGAGAAGGTGCAGGCATCGTGTTTACCATCGACGATACCACTGGAGACATCCACGCCATTCAGAGGCTTGATCGAGAGGAAAGGGCCCAGTACACTTTAAGGGCTCAAGCCCTAGACAGGAGAACAGGCAGGCCTATGGAGCCGGAGTCTGAGTTCATCATCAAAATCCAAGACATCAATGACAATGAGCCCAAGTTCCTGGATGGACCTTATGTCGCCACTGTGCCAGAAATGTCACCAGTGGGTAAGGTGGAGAGTCACTGATTCTCACAAAAAGCAGTTCTACAGAAGATCGCCCTCTTTATACCCAGAAAGAGAGAATGTGCACAACAGCTCACAAAGTATAAAACTGGACCAAAAATGATAACCAAGTCCTTAGGCAGGAAACTACACAGACACTGAAATCAGTCATATTAAAAAATAATAGTAATAATAAGCCTAGCATGGTTATTTGGTTCTGATTCTTAAAAGACAGATGATAGACGGACACATGTTTGGTTCATGAGGAAGAAGCATTTTGGTATTATCAAAAGAGCAATGAAGAACCCAAAGGCTGTGTTCCTCTTGCTGGTTACTAAGAATTTAAAACACAAATAACTCTTGTCCCACTAGAGAGGCACCAGATAGGAGTTATGGAAACCTGACCTCAAAAGGGATGCTCCCAAGGAAACAAACGTAACAATTCCAAATGCCCCTTCCGGACTGCATCCGGCCTTTAGCAATTCAACTTGAACAGGTTTCCATCATCTCTCTTCCTCAGGGACCTCTGTCATCCAGGTGACAGCCACAGATGCTGATGATCCAACCTACGGCAACAGTGCCCGGGTAGTATACAGCATTCTCCAGGGCCAGCCATATTTTTCTGTGGACTCCAAAACAGGTATCTGATGCAAGTTGTGGGAGGTGGTTGCTTTATTCCCTATTAATTTATAACTGCTGCTTACGGCAAACTCAACTCTCCTTTTCAAGGACTCTCTAGGGACCGTATAAAACAAAGGAGACTGTTACAAGCTTTAGGATTAAGACAGGAAACCAGGACTGCCCTGGTGGGTAAGAGCAGGGCTACGTATAGACAGTGTACCAAATGTGACTGGAGAGGCCAGAAAGCCTGCCTACACAAAGGTATGGCCTCACTAGCCTTCAATAACTCCTACAGCTGAATTTATCCCCAGGGAATATCTTTCATCTCTCCAGAAAGACCTGAGAGGATTGACACATTAACCTGGGCTTGCTAGAGAACTAGGATCATTGATTTTGAAACTATGAAGAGCCTTAGGGGAATCATCCAGTCCATCACTGGTCACTTAACAGATAAGGAAATTGAGAACTGAGACCTAACAAAGTACTTCTATTTATAGATATGTCCCCTGACATGTGGTTTGATGTTCTTCCCACTGAGCCACCCTGCACTAAGCAGAAAACACGGCCAGAATAAATGGATGCTGGGACGCACAGGTTTTGTTGAGGCGGGGGAAAGAGCACAGAGCATGAGATGTGGCCCCCCAAAAGGCAGGTACTGAGTGGGAAGCTCTAGCAGGGGGGACAGCATAAACAATTGGATGGGTAAGGAGGAATGTGGCAGAAAAGACAGAAGTTTGGTTGTGTTTTTCTGTTTTGTTTCAGTTCTACCTGAGAGTTTTGACTACAGAATTTGTTTTATCATTATCTTGCACTTGTGCCAATCTTTCTTCCTTTTAAAACACTTTCACAGACATTACCATATTTGAGCCTCCCATTATTCTTGTGAACTCATGAAACACACGAGTGCGCCATTATTCCCATTTTACATACCAGAAAATTGAAGACCTAAGAGTAATTAACAAGGAACTTGAGGGAAGAAACTTACAGTCACAGAGGTAGAGTAAATGGTGAACACTCAAAGTCACCTCTCCATTTGAAAGAAAAAAAATACATTTCCATTAGCAACCTGATAGAATTTTTTTTTCCAGAAGTCCTAAGGGGAACCAGGCATTCAGAAAATTATATCATAAAAGTAGAAAGTGAAGGAGTATAAATTAGTAGGAGGAAAGAAAAAAGGTTGCAGTGAGGGACTTCTATAAAACAGTAACTTTAACAATTCTACAAATGGGGGGGGGGGGGAGTGAGGAGATGCCCACAGGGAAGAAAAATACAGAAGAAGAGGGTAATGTGTCCTTTATATCCTAAGAGGAACCTTACATTATTTTGACAGCTCCCAGGGGGTATCTTTAGTGTTAAGGTCAAAAATACATGAAAAGATAGTTATTGCTGCACCCGTTGGGCATTTTAAAAAAGGAAAATGCTGCATATTTCACTTAAGAATGTTGTTACTATAATGCAATATATACACTACAGGAGTAAACTGGAGACAGGTTTGTGGTTCCCAATGTCTTCTGTTTGCATGCAAAAGGTCTATTTAGCCCAGGGTCATGCTGTAAACTTGCAGTAAACAAGCCTTTAATCTTTGCCTAGAGTGCTAGAGAAGTCAACTTTTCTAAGTAGCAGGGCTAAAAGGGAGATAAAACATTACAGCACATCCTCCGCAGGATCAAAACAACACATTTCACTGGATTTTGATTTAGACCCCTCTTCTTAAATGGCACTGTATCATCACAATGTGATGCTGCTCCTCACTGTCTGGGGAAGTTCGTCCCTTACGCGTGTTAAAAATGAACAACCCAACAGAGCATCTTTCATGTCCCAGCTCACGGAAATCAGTGAAGCACAGAGGTAAGCAGAATGTAACAAAACCGAATGGATATATAAGAAAAGAAAGCGTATCAGAATTCCAAACCTGCTTACAGGTATAGGGGAGGCAGGGAAAAGCAGACTAGGAGTGAGCTGCCTAAAGAAAAGTCATTCACACTACAAAGGCTCTAGGGGCTGAAGAAAGAGCAAGCTGAAAGAGGGAAATCTAAAATCACAGATTTGCAGACACATGAGGCTTTGTTTTCCAGACGCAAAGCCCCAGTTTTCTCTGGTAAGACAGAGCCCCTTGAAATCTGCCCAGACTGCAAGTCCCTAACTCTGTTGGAGAACACTGCTGCCACCTCCTGTTCTCTCCCGGTAATGCTGCCAAAGGAAATGGGCTCTGAGCTCTTCCTGAGGGAACAGGGCCTACTCACCAATTGTTTAATTAAGCACAGCATTTTTTTGAAGCTAGACTCCTGACCTCAAGTTTAATAAAACACAGATGATTTGCATCTCGACTCTAGATATTAACAAAGCACAAGGGAGAAACCTAGAAGCCCATCTTAAACACTGCATTTGCGGTTTTATTTTTAAAAACAAAATCTTAGGGCAACTGGGTGGCTCAGTCGGTTAAGTATCTGACTCGGTTTCACCTCAGGTCATGATCTCACAGTTCGGTTCGTGGGACTGAGCCTGTTCCCGTTGACAGTGCAGAGCCTGCTTGGGATTCTCTCTCTCCCTCTCTCTCTCTGCCCCCGCCCCCACTCGTGTGTGCACGCGCACAAGAGCTCTCTCTCTCTCTCAAAAAATAAATAAACAAAACTTTAAAAAAAAATAAAAATGAAAACAAAATCTTTTCTGCCCTGCAGGTGTCATTAGGACAGCTCTCATGAACATGGACCGAGAAGCCAAAGAATACTATGAAGTGATTATCCAAGCCAAGGACATGGGAGGGCAGCTTGGAGGGTTAGCTGGGACCACAACGGTCAACATCACCCTCTCAGATGTCAATGATAACCCACCCCGCTTTCCCCAGAGTGAGTACCTAACCAATGAGAGTATAGATCTCAGGCCAGAGGGATGCACCTATTACAGAAATGAAAGAAAAAGGGCAGTCTGAGTTCCTCCTTAAGTTCAATTATCCATGGGTTCCCTTCATACATTTATTGTGCAATTCTCACATAAACATTTCCCTTCTAGGTCCCAACATCCCATGGCACTATACCAGTGTTTCTCACTTTTTTCATTATCACCTCTCTCTGGAGCTCTTCTAAACTTTTTTTTTGTTTGTTTCCTTGATCGTCATGCCCTGCACCCTGCCCCATAAAATTAAATAGTAAGGAATAAGATTTTGTTGGATAGGGGTGAACTTTAGAAAGCTACAAACCACTGTAGCATCTAAGATTTTTTTTTTTCAGATCTCCCCCTTCCCCGAACCAATGTTTGTCCCCTAGGAGACAATACTGCCCTGTTGAGAATGCACACAGAGAAACTAAGCCAAAACTGTAGGTGAACACATAGCAGCCTAACTACTTAACCAGTCAACTCACAAGAGTACCAAGTACCTGCTTTGCAATGGCACCGGCCATGAGGGATACAAGATACCTGAGATCCCGTTGCTGCCCCCATGCAGCTTAAAATTCAGCTGGGGAGTACATATTCTAAACTCATCAGAAGTTAACCAACAAGTAGATTTGCCATGCCAGTTGAGTAGTGCAGAATGAAACTTTCACCATGAACTAAGAAGCCTTCACAGAAGGATGATACCTCAACAGGGGACTGAAACATATAAAAGATTTAAATAGAAAGAAAGGAGGACATTCCAGAAGGGGGAAGCCATTCAGTCATTCAAAAAAATATTTGTTTTGGGCACCATCTAGGTATGGGACATAGAGCGGTTTACAAAACAAACAAAATCTCTGCTTTCCTACAGCTCATTCAAGTAGAATCGAAATGTAAGGGAAAATACATATACATATATAATTTATACATATATATGTACATATATATACATATACACATATATGTACATATATACATTATATATGTATACATTATACATATATATAATATATATATATAATATATATATTATATATATTATATATATATATATATCTACAACAGAAAGACCTGGAAATAAAGTAGGGAATGGAATTTTATGTTCAAAGACCGCCTAAAAGTGGAGACGTGCTCTTCAGTGTTTCAAATGTGTTATATTTCTAAAAGAAGTCACTGAAAAGTTTTTGAGCAAGACAGAGACATAAAAGAAGGCTAATCTGACAGCCAGGTACAGGAGGGGTTGGCAAAAGTGGAGGCTAGAAGCTGGGGGGGGAACATGTCAGGGGGCTTTTACAATGGTCGAGATTTGACCTAATAGGGACTTAAAGAAACAGCAGAAGGACTGGAGTGGGACTAACAAGAAAACATGGATTTCTGTCTCCTGATTTCCTGGCTGAAGGAAACATGGCAGAGGGTGGAGTCAAAGATGACTACGATGTTTTAAGTCTGGGTGACACGGAGAAGAATCGTAGTACTGATGGAAATAGAGGATGCATAATGGAACCAGTGGCAGGGAAGGAGGAAGACAAATACGGATTTGAATATGAAGTGACAGCAGGACAATCTGATTGAATGTCCTTAAGGAAGGTGGAAATACAGAGCTGTAACTGTGGAATGGAGCCCAGCAATGGAGAAGGGAATTTGAGAATCAGATGCCTAAAGGGAGCCGTTGGAGAAATGAGAATTCCAGGTGAAAGCACCCACAATTCCGGGTGAAAGACTTGACCAGGGAAATCAGGTTAAAAAAAAAAAAAACTAAACTAAACTAAACTAAAACCAGAGTCAAGCCAGACTAGTAGCCGAGTAGCTATATTCTGAATCAGACAGACCAAGTGAGCCATCTCCTTTATCTCTGAAAGATAGGAGAAGTTCAAATACTCACATACAACTGGTGTACACAAAGACCCCCATGAGATTTTATGAAACAGAAAGAAAGGCAGGACACTAGGTAAGAATTTCACGAATGGCACAAGCAAGTAGGCTGAGAAGCTGACTAGCTCTACCATACTGAAGAGCAGTGCATCGTGGAACAGTTTGTGAAATGCCATATGGATTGGTTTCTTACTGCTTTCCTGATTCTGTGGGTTCTATCTTTATTACTTCACGAATGGCTCATATTGCACACTATAGATTATATACACTATATATATATATATATACACACTATAGATACTATTTATACTATATATATACTATATATATATTATAGATTCTTGAACATCCTTAAACTACCCTATTTGGCTTTTTAAATTTAACACTAGCGGGTATCTCCAATGAAAACAGGGCAAAAAACCACGTTATTATGTAGCTCCTAAGTGTGTGAATTTGGACAAACCGCAGGAAACTCCTATCACCCCAAACCTGCCAACTTCACAACGGCATCACACAACACAACGAGAACCAGGGTTTTAGTCCTGCCCCGCAAGCCAACATCTTAACACCCATTCTAAAGCAAACATTTTGAGTTGTCACTTTTTCAAAATAACGGAGAACCCAGCGTAGAGTAAAAGCATGGACTATGTTGCACAGAAGATGAAATGTAAATACATAAAAGTAATCGTCATTAGGGCGCCTGGGTGGCCTAGTCAGTTAAGCATCCAACTCTTGATCTCAGCTCAAGTCATGATCTCACAGTTCCCGGGTTTGAGCCCCGTGTCAGGCTCTACACCGTCAGCACAGGGCCTGCTTGGGATTTTCTCTCCCTCTCTCCCTCCACACCGAGCATGGAGTCTGATATGGGGCTTGATCCCATGACCCCAAGATCATGACCTGGAAAGAAATCAAGAGCTGGATGCTCACCCGACTGAGCCACCCAGGCACCCCTTGACCGCTCATTTTAAAAATTCAGTTTTCCTTCTTTCTTATAAATATTGCCATAATTTGATCATGGGATGTTGACCAAATGACACAACTATTATTTTATATTGAGCAAGCTCAGTTACCTTTAACTGAACCAAATACAAAGGAATATCAAGATCTTAGGCTATTTGTTTCTAATACAATCCATCATGTGTAGAAATCTTACGTATATGCTTGTTTAAACACAGAACATGTAGCTTTCCTGGTGTGGGAAAAATACTTGTTAGTTTTTCCCAAAAGTTCTGCAATAATCCTCAACAACTTTGGAAGAGAATGGAAAGAGATCATGAAATCCAAGTGCCTGCCAGCTTAGTACAGAACTTAGCAATTTCCTGGCTCATATTTGCAAAGAACAGGCTTTATTTCTTTTCCTGTACAAGGGAGGGTGCTGTGAGCTGGTTGGGTGCTATCAACCTCCCCAAATCTTTGTGAAACTCAAGCCCTTACATCCCAGGCTTCCCTGTAGCTTGCCAATACATATTAGAATAAGAGACCATGAACATACTGAAAATATGATTGTGTGATTTTCTTTGTTATTTAGTCAGTCACATTTTGATTGACAAAATAATGAAGAACGTCAAAAAGTTGAGCCCCAGAGAAGGTAAGTTAGTGAAGACACAACTCTTTGAAAATGAAAATGAACTAAATTTAATTGTGAATTCAAAATATCAAGTTGAAAAGGAGAACATTTCCAACTCTGAGATTCTCACAGATGTGACGACTTTTGGGATATTCTAACCTGGAACAAGAGAACAAGACACAACAGAGGTCTGCAGTGGGCAGGGCTGAGGGCAAGGACGCACTGATGGACAACACACGGAGCTGGAAGCTGGTCGTAGAGTAGCTGGAGCTGCTCTTTGTGGCTGTTCCTCATTTAGAGCTCACTGATCCCCACTAAATATGGGCAAGTGGACAGAGCTAGAAACTCCATATGCTGGCCAGGCCACGAAGGAAAACGTGGGCATTTCAAGTGTGAACAGAATAAATACATACTTTGCAATCATATTTTTTCCTCTGTCAGAAGGAATTAACATTTGGGGAAATAGCTCATTAGGAGGGACCAAAAGATTGGAAAGCAAGATAATTCCTTCCACTCTGAAGGTAGAGTCACTGAAAGGAGAAATATTTTGGGGACACCTGGGTGGCTCAGTCAGTTAAGCGTCTGACTCGTGATTTTGGCTCAGATCATAATCCCACAGTTCATGGGTTCAGGCCCCGTGTTGGACTCTACACTGACAGTGTGATGCCTGCATGGGATTCTCTGTCCCTCTCTCTACCCTTCCCCCACTCTCAAAAATATAGAAACGTTAACAAGGGGGGTGGAGAAGAAATATTTTTGTTTTCATCTTGTCCTATTCTTTTTTTTTAATGTTCATTTATTTTTGAGAGACAGCATGAGTGGGGTAGGGACACAGAGAGGGGGGACAGAGGATCCGAAGCAGGCTCTGCTCAGACAGCAGCAAGCCTGATGTGGGGCTTGAACTCATGAACCATGAGATCATGACCTGAGCTGAAGTTGGACTCTCAACCAACTGAGCTGCCCAGGCACCCTTCATCCTGTCCTATTCTTAGGATTAGGTCAAGCTATTTTGGTCCCTCCTTATTAAACATCCAGTATAGACTATGACCTCATAATGTTTGCTCAGCCTGTCTGGATTTCAGTTTTTCCTCTGTAAAACTCAAGTTTTAATTCTTAAACCAGGAGGAAGGCATTTTGCCCAGCATGTCTGATATGATTTGACACTATTGAGGCATTTTTTATAGCAACAGATTACACGAATGCATGTTCTGACCTTTCTTCACAGAACATTATCAGATGAGTGTGTTGGAATCAGCTCCAGTTAGCTCCACTGTGGGTAGAGTATTTGCCAAGGACTTGGATGAGGGAATCAATGCAGAGATGAAATACACCATCGTGGATGGAGACGGTGCAGATGCCTTTGACATTAACACAGATCCCAATTTCCAAGTTGGCATCATAACTGTGAAGAAGGTAAGGCAACCCCTCTTTTCAAATCATGTTAATGGAGGCTGGGAATATATATGAGATCAGTAAGGGCTGTTACACTAGAGGTATGTAATGTTTTAAATCCTCGCACAAGTGTTCTTTCCACTTCTTAAAAAAAAAAAAAAAAACCTCCTTTCGCTTACATGTAAACACTGGCTGTGTCATCATTTTACAGAGAGGGTACCATGTGATGATAAAAATATAATTATGTCATTTCTCCTAAGTCATTACTTAATCACTTAAAAAAACTGTGGTAGCTTAATTCACTAATGATGTTAATGACTTGATCAATATTTACAGTTGAATAACACTCAGATTTCACTATTTTACACCATAAATAATAAAGCAAGCTATAATATTATTTATGAGTCAATAAATAACATGCAGAGATTTTTTAATTGCTACTCGAAGATCCACAGATGCTAATTAGGCTTGGAAAAGTTTTATCAAACATAGCTACTGAGTGGTATTATCACTTGAAATTCCTTTGCTTCACAAATTACCAAGTTTTCTGAATATCAGTTTTCTGAAAACCAATTTTTTCTGTGACATAAAGCACATATGGATATATCTGGGTGGAAAATAAAACCTTAAAAAATTGAAATTTTATCGTCCTAGTAGCTCTATATGTGATAAATTCAAAAACTCATTGATTTAATCTTCCATCTCCTCTACTTTAAATACATCTGAGATATCTTATTTGTTCAACAAATATTTGTCAAGCATCTACCTATGTGCCAGGTATCACTCTACACGCATGATGTAGACAGTAAGTAAAATAACTGAAAATATCTGCCTTTGTGGTGCTTACATTCTAAAAAGGGGAAGAAGATAGTTGAAATACCAAATAAATCAACAAAGTTATATAGTACTAGGAAGTGACAAATGCCACGGTGGGGAGGGGTAAAACAGAACAAAAGTGAGATCAGAAAAGCCAACATGACTTTAAATTTAAATTGGGTGTTTGGGACTGGCTTCACAGACAAGCGACATTTATACAAAGATTTAAAGTGGGTAGAGTTACAGCACAGAGCTGGGCAGGTTGACAACGCACACCCCTGGGAGGTGCCCTACAAATGACTTCAGTGAGAACTATACACAGAGCCCTGCAGACAGGGAATGGGCATGGAAATGTTGTTCCAGGCAAAACCAGTGCCAAGGCCCAGAGATGGGCTCTGTCTAGTCTGTTTCAAAAGCAACAAAGGGGTTGATAAGGCTGAGTACAGGGTAAGACTAGTAGACGAAAAAAGTCAGACCTATACAGTCTGACTTATAGGATCCTATAAAGAGTATAGGATCCTATAAAGAGTATAGGATCCTATACTCCTTATCCTATAGGATCTTACAGGCTACTCTAAGTACTTCTTCCTCTGAGTAAAGCAAGGAACACCTGGAGGACTTCAAAACATGTATGACATAACTGGACTTTCATTGTAAGATAATTACTCTGTAGGCTGTGTGGAAAAAAGACCATAACAGGGAAGCAATAATCCAGGTAGGAGATGATGGTGGCTTGGCCTAGGGTAGTAGGAATGGAGGTGGTGAGATGCGGTCAGAATCTGGATATAATCTGAAAGTAGAGCTAACGGGATTTCCTAACAGACTGAATGAGGATAAGAAAGAAAGAGAAGAACCAACTGAGCAACAAGAACAGAGCTGCCTCTAACTGAGATGGGAGAGTCTGCAGGTAGAGAAGGCGGCAGGCAGGTGGTGACAAATACTGGGATTAAGTGTGGACATCTTACCCAGATGGAGATGTGTCATAGCTACTGATTATAGGAATATGGAGTCTAGAGAAGAGTTCTGGGCTGGAAATATAAATTTGGGAGTCACAAGCATATCAATGCTGCTTAAAGCAAATACAACAGAATGACACTCCAAGGGACGGGGCACATACGGAGAAGACAGTGAAATGAGCCCTATAGCACCCCAGCATGAAGAGGTCAGAGAGAAGGGCAAGGATAAGCAAGGAGACTTAGAAGGAGAGATCAGGGAAACAGGAGGAAAATCGAGGGAGTGTGGTACCCTGGAAGGTATTAAAAACTGTTTCCAGGAGAAGGGAAAGACAAATGCTGTTGAAGATCATGTAAGAACACTGAAAGCCGACCACAGACTTTAGGAACAGGGAGATCATCGATGACCTTGACAAAAGCAACAAAGTCGTAACTTAGAATGGAGCACAAGTTAATAATGTCTTTAACGACAACTTTACTACACGCTATTCCACAGAGTTGAATTAACACTGATTTAGAAGGGAAAAGTTCACATGTTTGTCCTGTATTTACATAAGCAATATACAAATACAGCAAAAGAACAGATGTATTCAGCATTCCACCAACCAGAAATCTTTATAAACCAGCACACGATGACCTCAAAACAGTGTAAAGTGCTGATACTAACTTCAGAATAATCAAATAAACCTGGATGTAATTTAAATATTACAATTTCTTATGTTATTCTCATCCTTTGACTTAATAACACATTAGAATTATAAAGACGACTAAAAATGGTAATACCAATCTGGTATATGACATAAGATTAAGAACACTCCCCTATGATGTGGTATGCCTCAAGTAAAGAGTTAATAGTACACTGCCTACCATGACTGGTAACTGTACACAAGGTAAATGCTCAAAGATTTGGAGAATTATTGTGTCTTTAATGCAAAAATTTTCTTTAAAAAAATTAAACAATCAGAAAAAGAGCTTTTGGCATTCCCCATATATTTTAAATTTCATTTTGTATCTTAAAATAATATATAAGGTAATTCTAAATAATAATATATCAGTGTATTTTAAATTATTAGAATATGGCTTAGACCTTATTATAGGCCATTTATTTAAAAAAATACTAACTATTACAATTTTGTATCTGAAGGGAACCCCACAATATTGTTTCTCCAGCTCCCTTATGTGGAGAAAAGATTAAACCTTATAAGATAGACCACTATCTTTCACTGTCATTACTAAAACTATATCCATATTTAATCAAAATAGGCTTCAGTTTTGCCAAGGTCATTTGGATTTCTCTTCTGAACTTAGGAGGTGATAGAAAATAGAATTAAAAAAGAGGTCAATAAGTTGGGTAGATGAACAAGTCAAATATAATAAATACTTTAGAGGCTATTGACTGCTCAGTCTGTACTTTTGGAACAACATTCACTCAGATGCCTGACCCACACCCATCTTCCTACTTTGTCATTAATAATGTCATATAAAAGTGAAACAGAAGTTCTGCTTTTGATTTATTTCCATAAGCCCTATTATTTGTCTAAAAAGCACATACTTTTTCAAAAAGAAAAATTAAGTTGAATTGATAGAATTGGGTCTTCATAAAACCACACTGATTACTACCCAGTATCTTGGGTCTTTTTGGCTTTTAAGTAATCAATCAATTGATTTCCAGTCTCTTAACTCAAATGCTTGAAAGATAACTTGAAACACGTATTTTTCAGATTGCTCTTTATTCTAGACGAGCGTGCCGTTATGCCCTACTCCGGTCTTTAGCATGTCTTCTATCTGCCAGCACACAACAAGCAATTGTTTGGAGTCCATTTTCCTCTTAGGCAGGCCACAAAAAGCAAAACTTCCATATTTCATCAAATCTAAGGGTGCTCAGGAAATGTAAATCACATCATTGTTTTATAAAAGAAAAAAAAAACCCTTGCACTTAAAAAAAAAAAAAAACTCTTGCAATTCAAATGATACAATGCTTTCTTCTTCCTTATGGTTTTTTTGGTAAAAAGCTCTTATTGACACAGATACATGTGCTTCACTAATATCAGAGTTACTCCCTGCTGTTGTTTCCAGGCCATTCTGCCCACACAACAATTTTTGTTTCATTGTCAAATCATAGTATAATCTTTCTGGAGACATTTTAGAAGGTAATAAAGTTCAACACATGTAGTCCCAACAATGTGCAGAACTCAGCTGAAATACATGCATGCTATCTCCTGCTGGGCCTAAAGCAACTGTAAGATGCCATCAATTGGAGAAACAACTCTATTTCCAAAATGTCAAAATATGAAAAGATGCACACCTTAAAATCACTGAAATATCGTAACATAAAATCTGTGTATATTATCACCCAACTGGTACTTGTCAATACTCGTCAATACTTGAACTGAAAAACTTTTTTGCACTATTCAGTGTAACATTTTTTGCTGCCTTTCAGGTTTTAGGCCCTTGCTAGGCACTGGGGAATAAAAATCTAATTCTTAGCCTTTGCCCTTGAGTTTTGGTGAAAAGAACCAACACGGTCACATTTGTAAAACAAAGAAAGAAGAACCATAATAAAAGAACCACAAAACATGACAAAGTACTATAGGAACAGAGGAAGGAATAATTAATTCTGCTGAAGGAAAGTACATGACTATTTTGTGCCCAATTTTTTTGGTTCAATTTTCAAGAATATAATGGCTCTTCTTATGTGCTCTAAGTCTAGGAAATTTCTTGAACTTGGAACTTGGGTTCTAAGATTATTCTTCTTTGATTTACTATTATGACTATGGAAATAAACAATTCTCTGATGTTAAAAAGTAAATACAAAAACTTTTCAAGACAAAAGTCAAACTCCTATATCAATTGTGAGCAAATTAAAGCTTAGGGTATTTGGGGCAATGCTTTCTTTCAATTTTAAATCATAAAATTATTTAAGTGAGGAGACAATCTTAATGTAATCATCACTGGGTAATTTATTTCCAAACAAATTTTAGCAATAACTAAAAACTCACTTTAGTCCTTTCAACAGATAGTATTGGAACAACTGGATATCCATATGCAAGAGAAACCACTTTACTACCTCACAAAAACAAATTCAAAATGGATCACATACTTACCTAAATGTAATAAACTAAAACTATAAAATTTCTTTTTTTTTTTTTTTTTTTTTTTTTTTTTCAACGTTTATTTATTTTTGGGACAGAGAGAGACAGAGCATGAATGGGGGAGGGGCAGAGAGAGAGGGAGACACAGAATCGGAAACAGGCTCCAGGCTCTGAGCCATCAGCCCAGAGCCTGACGCGGGGCTCGAACTCACAGACCGCGAGATCGTGACCTGGCTGAAGTCGGACGCTCAACCGACTGCGCCACCCAGGCGCCCAAAACTATAAAATTTCTAAAAGGAAACATGGAAGAAAATCTTTCTGACCCTTATTAGGCAAAGATTTCTTAGATATGACACCAAAATGCCAATAAGAAAGTGATAAAAAAGACTTTATTAAAATTAAGAGCTTCTTTTCTTCAGGGCACCTGGGTGGCTCAGTCAGTTAAGTGTCCAACTCATGATTTCGGCTCAGGTCTTGATCTCATGGTCATGAGATTGAGCCCCACATCGAGCTCTGTGCTGGTCATGGAGCCTGTTTAAAATTCTCTTTTTCTCTCACTCAGCCCCTTCTCCACAAGCACCCATACATGCTCTCTCTTTCTCTCTTAAAAAAAAAAAAAAAGTTTCTTCTCTTCAAAAGCACTGTTACAACTAATCACAGGTTGGGAATAAATATTTGCCAACACATGTCAGATAAAGGACTTGAATACAGAATATATAAAGAACTCTTCAAGAAGATTTAAAAAACTGCTAAACATTAGGCATTAGGGAAACAGAAATCAAAACCACAATGAGATACTTCATATCCACTAGGATGGCTAAAATCAGGAAAACTGATAAAATCAAGTAATGACAAGGATGTTGAGCAGCTAGAACTTTCATGCATTCCTGGAGGGAATTCAAAATGATACAGTCACTTTAAAAACCAGTGTGGAAGGGGCACCTTGGTTGCTCAGTCGGTTGAGCCTCTGACTTCAGCTCAGGTCATGATCTCACAGTTCATGGGTTCGAGCCCTGCATCAGGCTCTATGCTGACCGTTTGCTCAGAGCCTGGAGCCTGCTTCAGATTCTGTGTCTCCTTCCCTCTCTGCCCCTCCCCACTCACGCTGTGTCTCTCACTCTATTTCTCAAAACTAAATAAACGTAAAAAAAAAAAAAAAAAAAAAACTTAAAAACTGGTGTGGAGGGGTGCCAGGGTAGCTCAGTCAGTTAAGTATCCGACTTCAGCTCAGGTCATGATCTCACAATTTGTGGGTTCGAGCCCCACATCAGGCTTGCTGTGGTCAGTGCAAAGCCACCTGGGCGCTTCGGATCCTCTGTCTCCCTCTCTCTCTGCCACTCCCCCACTCACACTCTCTCTCACAAAGACTAAAAAAAAAAACAGAAACAAAAAAATCTTACAAAAATATATAAATAAAAATTGGTCTGGAAGTTTCTTATAAAGTTAAAAATAAATTTAACCATATAATCCTACAATCCAACTCCTAGGTTTTTACCCAAATTAAATAAAAATCTATGTTCACACAAAAACCTGTATGCAAATGTTCATGGCAGCTTTATTCATAACCATCAGAAACTGGAAACAACCCAAATGTACATCGAGTAGAGAAGAGATAAATAAACTGCTACACCCATATCCATACAGTAAATAGTAATAAAAAGGGACAGACTATTCACAAAATAACATGGATGAACTTCAAACGCATCATGCCTAGTGAAAGAACAAATTCAAAAAAGTATTTCCTGAACAGCTCCATTTATACATTTTTTTTAATTTTTATGTTTTTTTTAATTTTTATTTTTGAGACAGAGTGAGAGACAGAAAGAGAGACAGATGGTGAGTGGGGGAGGGGCAGAGAGAGAGGGAGACACAATCTGAAGCAGGCTCCAGGCTCTGAGCTGACAGCACAGAGCCCAACCCCAGGATTGGGGGTCATGACATGAGCCAAAGTTGGATGCTCAACCACCCAGGTGCCCCTACTACGTTCTTATAATAGAGACAGAACATAGATCAGTGGTTGCCAGTAGGAGGGACTGACCACAAAGGAGCCACTGGACAAGGAGCAATGGTGGAGTAATGACAGTGATGGAACTGTTCCATATCTTACCACGGTGGAAACAGAACTATGTGTTAAAACTTACAAAACTTTATACTAAAAAAAAAGACAAATTTGAATGTATATAAATTAGACCTTAATTAAAAAGAAAATACAAAATGGGGTGCCTGAGTGGCTCGGTCAATTGAGCATCCAACTTCAGCTCAGGTCATGATCTCACAGTTTGTGAGCTCGAGCCCTGCATTGGGCTCTGTGCAGCCAGCTTGGAGCCTGGAGCCTGTTTTGGATTCTCTTGTCTCCCTCTCTGCCCTTCTCCCGCTCACGCTCTCTGTCAAAAATAAACATTAAAAAAATAATAATACAAATTTATACCAAATTACAAAATGACTTAAAATTAAGGAAAACAAACTTTACCTAGCTCAAACCTACCATAAACAACAGTGCCTACTTTGGGTTACCAATAAGCAAGAATTCTAAGAGAACATAATGTAATCTAACAGGAATAGATGAATATCTAAATTTTGAGAGTAAGTATAAATAAAATGAATTCGTAGGGCACTTGGGTGGCTCAGTGAGTTAAGCATCTGGCTTAGGTCATGATCACACACTTCCTTGTATTCAAGCCCCTCGTTGGGCTCTGCACTGACAGTGCACAGCCTGCTTGGGGTTTTTGGTCTCTCTCTCTGCCCCTGCCCCAGTCACGCTGTCCCTGTACCTCTCAAGATAAATCAATAAACTTTAAATACACAGATAAATAATTGGTAAAACTATTCCTTCAAGTAAAACTACTCCTTCCTATCATATAATCTGAGTGGTAGATTTCCCTGTTAATAAAACTTTGCCTTGTTTAAAACCATTTTTTATTTATTTACTTATTCACTAAGTTATCTCTAAACCCAACATGGGGCTCAAACTCAAAACCCCAAGATTAAGAGTTGCATGCTCTACTGACTGAGCCAGCCAGGCACCCCTGAAGCCTTGCCTTTTGACTAAGAACTAAGGAGACAGGCAAGCTGGTGGAAATGGTGCCTGGGTTTAAATGGGAATGGCTGACAGCAGGACACAAGGAATACAATGTAGGTTGTAAGTAAATGCAAAACAAGTAGTAAGGGAACAACAACAAAACAATGTTTTGTTAGAATTTGAAAATACCCAATTTAATTAAAGCCACTTCTGCTGTTTCTCAAAAGCTAAGCACTTAATTAAATGGACACATGCCTCTTTCTAACATCAAATGTGCTGACAGGCAGCATATTTTATGAAAAAAAGTGCCAGTGAATATTTAGTTAGAAAAATTTAAATCACTGCCAAGTGGACAGGTGACTTTTAAGCTCTAGTTACTGCTTCGCTACCCACTGTAATTATTTTAAAGGTTGGACTTGCCATGATTTTTTTTTTTATTATTGGTGATGTTTTGAGGTAATTGTTGCTCAAAACATTTTGATATTTTTTTAAAAAAAATAAATGGGTCATTCTTTTTTTTAATGTAAAAATAAATGGATCGTTCTTAAGGGATACCATTCAAGTTCACTTTCTACCCTAAAATGTTGTATTTTTTTGACAGAAAATATTCTTATGGTATGAATAGATTTAAAAAAAAAGGAACCATCAAAAAAATTGTATGTATGACATGGAATGTTACCAGACGAAGTTAAAGTTTTGTGGATGGCCTCTGAATGAGGAATTTAAAAATCTAGACCAGCAGGGCACCTGGGTGGCTCAGTGTGTTAAGTATCCAAGAATTTATCTCAGGTCATGATCTCACGGTTCATGAGTTCGAGCCTCGCATCAGGCCCTGTGCTGACAGCTCAAAGCCTGGAACCTGCTTCGGATTATGTGTCTCCCTCACCCTCTCTGCCCCACCCCACTTGTGCTCTGTCTCTCTCTCTCTCAAAAATAAATAAACATTCAAAAAAAATCTTGACCAGCATTTCTACTCTGACACTACGTAACCATGTCTGCTTAGCCCAGTATTCTGAGCTTCCTGTGTCTCAGTCTCTCCAACTGTAAAATGAGGCCACGGATTAGGTTCTTAAAAGAGATTTTTACAGGAGAACAGCTATGGTAAACTTAATACACAAACACTGATCTAACACAGTGCTCCGAGAACCCTTGTAAGGTGCTTATGGTGAACTACCATAAGTAGTAGTTCAGGACACTGGCTGCCTTCACTCTCTGAGGCGTCTAGCATCTTCCTTACCTTCTTTACCCGATTTGTGGAAAAGGACCTTAAGAACAAGAAATACAGAACAAAGGAAAAATTCCCTTGTTTTTCCCTTTGCCTCTTTCCCACCATTTTAATGAAGATGGAAACCCACCCCTAGCCGTCAATCTTGGCCATCCTTTAGAACCTTGACATACATGCTCACGGCTAATCAATTTTCCTGTTACTGTTACTTTTCAGCCCCTGAGTTTTGAAAGCAAGAAAAGTTACACCTTGAAAGTGGAAGGAGCCAATCCTCACCTAGAGATGCGTTTTCTGAACCTAGGCCCATTTCAGGACACAACAACAGTGCACATCAGTGTGGAAGATGTGGATGAGCCCCCCATATTTGAACCTGGCTTTTATTTTGTGGAGGTTCCTGAGGATGTGGCAATTGGAACAACCATACAGATCATTTCTGCCAAGGACCCAGATGTGACCAACAACTCAATCAGGTTTTTCCACAGATTTCACCTTTCCTACATTTTCTAGCACTTTTTCCCTTTGCTTCTTCTGAAGACTCTCCTTAGTTCTTCCTGTTTAAATAGCACGGCCTTTTCACGTTATTTACAAGTATTATGTTGGCAACTCACTGTCAATTGGTTTAGCAAAAAGCACACATGTGCACACACACACACACACACCTTAGTTTTCAATCATGGCCCCAGTGACATTTTGAGATGGATTCTTTGTTGTCATGGGCTGTTCTGTGCATGGTACAATGTTTAGCAACATCTCTGGCCTCTACCCACTAAATGCCAGTAGCACCCCTGAGTTGCAACAACCTAAAATGTCCCCACGTTTACCAATGTCCCAGGAGGAAGGGGTGGGGAGGTCAAAAGCATCCTCAGTGAGAACTACCAAATCACATAAAGCACAGACAGACACAGAGATTACCAAAACATTAAAAAAAAAACAAACCTGTCAAATCTTAGGGCACCTGAGTGGCTCAGTTGGTGAAGATCTGACTTCAGCTCAGGTCATAATCCCACAGCTCGTGAGTTTGAGCCCCACATCAGGCTCTATGCAGACAACTCAGAGCCTAGGGCCTGTTTCAGATTCTGTGTCTCGCTCTCTCTTTGCCCTCCCTACTCATTCTCTCTCTCTCTCTCTTTCTCTCTCTCTCTCTCTCTCAAAAATAAACATTAAAAAACAGTTCTCTAATTGTCAAATCTTAGTGAGGAATACAAAAGTGATCATCGCACACTCTTTCAATTTTTAGGAACATTTTTCTACTTTAAAAAGATTAGAAAAAAAGTATACTATATATATTTCCACACACTATAGAAAAAACATAGAAACTACTCCTGTCCAAGGCTTCAATCCCATGTAGAATGGCCAGACAGGGCTTTCTATTTCAAGCCTTCAGATCAGTCTCTCCAAAGTGTGTTCTGAACTTAAAGATTCCAATCAAGATGCTTCCCCATCAAGGGGCAGAGGAGAGCGGCTCCTATAGCCATGGCCATTTCCTCCCATCAATTCTGGAACCAAAGTGCAAACAGCTGGTGGACAGGTTGACACCTCAACCTTCCAGAGCAACTGCCAAGCCTCTGAAGCTCAACACAAAAGATCAGGATTCCAAGGCTGTTTGAGGCCATCTGTCACATTCATTGTGGAAGCCACATGGTAAAACGGATCTGGGGCTTTGGTGCATGCAGACAACACATTTTAAATGCACCCAATTTATCAAATGCCTTTTCTATCATGGGTACTTCCTTCACCTAGTGCTATTTTGTATTTAAAATGTGCTTTTTCAGTTCAACGAGGACAGTTCTCTCCTGAGAATAACTATAGTGGGGGAAATCTGCTTCGTCTAACCAATTAGTAAACATTTCACATTTTCAGGCATTACAGAAATGGCTAAAATGATTTTGCTTGAATTCTGATCTCTGATTGTTAGAAGCCAACTAATCTTTCTAGTATAAATTATACCAACTTTATAGAAGTGATATTCCAACCTTAAACTTTTTAAATGTATGATAGGAAGGAAAAAGTTAGTGAAACTATATTATCCCCAACAGAAATGATACATAATAACCATAACATAAATGAAACAAATTCTGTAAATTCATATTTTCAGAAGGCAAGAAAACACACATACATATATATTATATCTATCATATATTAGAGATAAAATAATATATCATAGATATAATATATGTATCTTCTAATCAATTAGTTAACCTACTCATGTTAGGGAAGATACTGTGAGGAAAGCTTCAGAGAATAAAACTTTATGGGGGGAAGAGAGAAGTAAAACAAACACACGCTTGAAAATATCAGAGCCCATTTCTAAAATAGTCAATCAGAAGACCCAGTGGATACTTCTGCATCTTCTTTTTGGATTCTAACTCTGGACTTCCACATGGTTAGCACTGGAAATATGACTGTTAGACAAGTCACACTGCTAAATGACAAGCAAAAGGGACTGAATGGAGTCAGAAAACACACACCCTAGAGTGTATGTGCAGTATTCAAGACTGAAGTCATGATCTTCAGACATATGTAGAATGAAAGCAAGATACCAACAGGCCTACATCCACTACTGCCATGGAGCAGTGAGGCATACACAATTAAGAAACCCTGTCTGGCTAACAGAAAATGCTGCTTCAGATGACTGGCCTTTGAAAACCATCAGTAGGGGTGCCTGTGTGGCTCAGTCGGTTAAGCATCCGACTTCGGCTCAGGTCATGATCTCGCGGTTTGTGGGTTCAAGCCCCACGTCAGGCTCTGTGCTAACAGCTCAGAGCCTGGAGCCTGTTTCAAATTCTGTGTCTCCTTCGCTCTCTGCCCCTCCTCTGCTCATGCTCTGTCTCTCTCTGTCTCTCAATAATAAATAAACGTTAAAAAAAAAAAAAAGAAAAGAAAAAGAAAAAGAAAACCATCAGTGGGTCAGCATCAGGAAGGTAGATAATGGAGAGGCTTTCTATTCCAATAGATCCCAGTCAGGAGGAATCCACGAGTGAATGAATAGGCCAGAGGCAGAGAGCAGGGTCCACTGGGCGTATTCTGGGGCAGCACTCTAGGTCCTGAGAGAGAAACTGGCAAGAACAGCCTGACGGCCACAGGCCTGGAGACAACAGATAAGCATTCAGGCAGAGGGGGCAAGGGATTCCACTTATCAGAACTGGGGGTAATTCTCCCTCTGCATTTTGGGTGCAAAGGGGAATTCATATTGCTAGCTTTAGGGTCCCTGACTCTTTGTACAGCCTCACAGCAGTAAAGAATGGTCCCTAAACCCAAGTAGAACATCAGGGGTCCTGGATTCTCAGAAGGAAAAACACTTAAAATCAAATCTCTGGAGATAATTTAATAAACCCACTTGGAAATTACTGTCCTGTTATCTTTCCCCAAATTGTTCATTTTATCCTTATTTTTTCCTATAGAAGTTATTTTCTTTTAAAATAATTTGCATGTTATATGCACCTTGGCTAATTCATCTTCTACATTTTTATTAAAATTAATGAGATTTATATTCCTAAAAAGAAAACACATATTAAATTGCCCTAAAATCAATATATCACCTGAAGTTAAAATGTTATAGATAAAAGGCCATTTAATTTTTTAAAAAGATTGTTAGGACTTTTATAATCTCCTTTCTAGAAAGTCTATGCCACGTTCAGGCATATAAACTGGTCGTGATTTACTAGTAAATCCCAAAACTAAATCTCAATATTTAGTTACGTATACATGAAAAATATAATGTTTAGTATCTCCTAAACAATTTAGGATCTCCTAAATTTTTTAATAAATGCTACAGGCACTTCTGGCAAACAGGAAACTGAACCATTTGGCAACTGAAATAGACTTCTGCTGGTATGGAAACAGCCTGCCCTCCTGTCCTCTCCTACGGGGGGGCGGGCTGTGTGTGTGTGTGTGTGTGTGTGTGTGTGTGTGTGTGGATTTAGCAAGCCTGCCCATTGACGCCCTACCTTCAGATCGCTCCCAAATTCCGAGTGTGCCCTCAGCCAAGCCATTAAGCAGGGAGCCCAACAAACACTAGTTATTGTTCACTGAAGGCTGTTTTGTCTGTGTATATTATGCCTATTCTGCCCATAATAGGTGAGAATATTATGGTTAGAGAAAGGAAAACCACCTACATAATTCACTAGTGTGTCCCAATGTCCCCATTTTCCATCTGTACCTACACCTTTAATCTGTTCTCCTGCCTCCTGAAAACTGGCCCAGCGTCCCATCCAGAGCAGGGAATGCTACCGCTGCCGCAATTCAGTAGCTTCTGCTTTGGGAAATCGGAGGGGGGGTTCCACTGCTGAGGGAGGCTTCTCTGAGGAGAGCTTGCGGTGCTTCTGCTCAGTGTGTCACCAGGCAGTACCATCAGGGTTCTGTCAGTTACTTCTATCGCTCCATCTCCTACACTGTCTGTGACATTTGCTGTGGCGCTGTAGCTGAGTGTAGAAAGCTGGCGCATCATAGAGACCGGGGGCTGCCTCGGCACTGTGCCTACCGCTTGGAGAGCCGCCACCAGGGTTATGGCTCTGTGGGCTGAATGGCTGACTGAAGAAAAGACTGTCATGAGCCAACCAGTACTTTTTTCCAAAGACAAATTCAACGCTTAAAATAGTGAACTTTAAAACTACATCACTAATTACACCTAGAAAAGAAACGCTCCAATTAATTTTAAGTGAAATTTTTAGGCGTTGTTCTTTATTAAGAAGCCAATAGTTTGCTATCATGGCTTAATCTATCTTCAAGAAGAGAGAAGGCCGTGTTCCCTTAAAGAATTTCCTACGTTCCATGTGCAGTAAGGCGGAATGGTGTGGTGGTTAGCAGGAACCGGAAACCAAACTGCCCAGGCTTGATTTCAATCTTGAGCAAGTGACTTACCCAATCCAAGCCTCAGTTTCCCTACCTATAAAATCAAGACACTGTACCTACCTCTTAGGGATACTGTAAGTATTAAATGAGCTAATATATGTAAGGTGTATAAAGCAGTGCCTGGCTACAGTAAGTGTTCATTAAGTAGGGTCAGAAGCAGAGAAAGGCATTAATGTACTTCCTTAAATTTCCCAACTCTTGGAGAATTATAACTGAAAGGATTCCAACTTCTCCAGCCCTTAGTGGTCACCTTTCCCTTTAATTCATAATCTCTGAACAGCCATTCTGAATTCCTACAGAAAAAAAATACGTCTTTGGAAGAAAACATTTTACCAAATAATACATATACATGACATAATACATACATACATATGTATGTGTGTGTGCATATATACATATCTACACCCTTGTACATATTTGAAACAGTTTTACCCTCAATATTTACCCTCATAGCAGTCTGGCATGCATATGTTCTATTTCATTTTCTTTCAATGCTAGTCTGAAAAACAATGCACTAGAGAAACTTATCACTCCCATCAAAATGGCAGTTCCCCAGTTTCCACAACTTTAAGATATACACTGTAATCGCTGAGAACTCTAAATAGAATTCTGAACCCAATATATTACAGTAGTTTTATATGTACATATATAAACATATATGTGCTACCTTTGCAAATTATTAGCTGTTTAACTGTATGAAAGTGACTTAACTTCTCTTAGTTTTCTTTTCTGCTAATTGAGAGAATACCTACCTCCTAGAGATTTTATAAGAATTTTAAAAGAAGCTATAAAATATCTGGTATTCCATAAATGGCAGCTATTATAATTACTCACCATTACCAAGGACTACACAGATTCTCAAGAATGGTTCTCAGTCATGGCGACATATTATGGAGGGTTTTAAACGTACAGATGTCTGAATCTCCCTCCACACTAACTGAATCTCCCAAAATGGAGACCACATGAAAGAACACAAAGGGTCAGACTGCCAAATCAGGTTCAACAGGAATTATGGAGTACCCAGGTAAATAATAATTCAAAGGATACAGACAATAGCAAACTATGAGGCAAGCATTCTGTCCTTAGAGAAGTCTGAAACCGTCAGGTAAATATCCTTCTTTTCCTGTGTAAGGATGAATTCTGGTCCACACTGAACATGAAAGATAAAAGCAATGAAGTGCACTGCCTGAACAAGAATGGAGCCATTTGGGTTATGGAACATCTGCTTTGTATATACCATTAATTATATAACTCACATGATATTTTCTAACAAGTTGTGCCCCATAAATTCATAAATTCCAAGTTTATTTACATGATGCAACCTAGTCAAACCTCGTTCGCCCTACTAAAAATACTGCATGAATAAGGGCTCTCTAGCTATTAAATACTATTACTGTGTATGTCAGCAGATTAGTCATTAGCATGTTTACAAAGGACCTAATGCAAAATCCTTCCTTCTCGATAGGTGATACTAATTATAGGGACTGGAAACACTAACTATAACTTTTCCAGTTCCAATCTAGCATTTCAAAAACTTAAATAAATAAAATTCATTTTGAACAAAGACATGCAGAGATTGATACTCAGAATGTCCCAAAAGCCTTAGGGCAGTATTAAGATTTAAAAAGCTGAAATGGATCTTTAATTGGCTTAAAACTGCCCTAAGCCTTGGTACCCTGTTTTATTTCAACTTATGAATGAGAAAATTCAAGCAGTAATACTTTGTTGTTGGTTTTTTATGGGTTTTTTTTTGGGGGGGGGTGTTGGTGGGGGATTGTATCTGGACATGATAAAAACAGCAAATGCAGTCTTCCAAGTGTCCGTAACTCAGAACTCATTGCACCATGTTTCACATAGTATGCACTCAGTTCTCTCATGAAATATGCTGTAGTATATTTATCCAAATAAAGCAACGCATTTAATCTGTGTTTTTGCAGATATTCCATTGACAGAAGCAGTGACCCTGGAAGATTCTTCTATGTTGACATTACAACAGGTGCCCTGATGACCGCAAGACCCCTTGATCGGGAGGAGTTTTCTTGGCATAATATCACTGTCCTTGCTATGGAAATGAGTAAGTAACACAATAAATTGCTCTCCATAATGTGACAAAATATAAGCATTGTAGAATGTAGACATTTCTAGAGCTTGTTGGAACAAGCATTACATTCTTTATGGGAAGAGACAGAAATTATGGTTTATACAAGTAAGTGAATGCATTTAGTTCAAATACTTACTGAGTATCTCCGATATACCTAGTCCTGTGCTAGAGATTAAAAACTAAATAAATAAAAAATAAAAAATAAAAAAGCAAGACACTACACAAAAGCAATACCAAAAATAGCATCCTTAAATCAAGGAGCTAGACTTCTATATGAAGAAAGGGACAATTCCTGAGAAACCTAAAAGGCTTTGAATCCTTAATAAGACTGGAATGCACACAAATAGTATGGTCGGGGGCAAGAATTCCTGTCCCCTTCAAGGGTCCTTACAGCTGGACTAAGAATCAAATTGACATGAGACAGATTAACAAGAGAAAATCTAATTTAAGAGGTGTATATACAGGGAATCCACACAAACATAAAAATTCCAAAGACAGGCACAATGAACTATACCTGTCATTCTGAACTACGGAGAAGGGAGTAGGAGTTTGGAATTTCAAAGGAAAGGAATGCACTTTACAGGACTATAAGAAGAGCAAATGTTTAGTAATCAGAGGCTAGCCCGACCATACAGATGGGTCACTCAAATAAAATCTGTTGAGAACCCTTATTCTGGGAAAAGTTCCCAATTTAGATTCTTCTCTGTGGGTTAAGGGAGGGACAAAAGTCTGTTTTGAACCCACAGGGCTTCAAGTCCTTCAGCTCAAAATAATCCACATGCAAGAGTGGCACATGGGTAGGGGGGGAAGGGGGTTGTTGTCCTTAAGTATAAAATATTATCACTGGATGAAAGGCAGCATTTATAACATATCACCCTTACTATGCACATACATACACACAAACATGGATACAAAAATTTGAGACATCTTGCACTAAAAGGCAGATTTATGGGGCACCTGAGGCATCTGACTCTTGATCTTGGCTCAGGTCATGATCTCACAGTTCATGAGTTCGATTCCTGCATCAGGCTCTGTGCTGACAGCACGGAGCCCACTTGGGATTCTCTCTCTCATGCTCTCTCTCCCCTTCCCCCACTCATGCTCGCTCACTCTCAAAAATAAACATTAAAGAAAGTAATAAAAGGCAGATTTATGAACATAAATGTAAAAATGGAAAACTACTAAAAACTAGATTAACATTTTGGTGATGGTAAAAGTTCAGGGAAATGCAGACCATGAGGTACTGGCAGAATTATGTACAGCCATTCAGAGAGGCAAATGGGCAATTACGTTTTGAATTAAGATTATCAAAAATATTCACTGTCTTTTTCCTCAAGAATTCTACTTATAATAACCCTCTTAAAGAAATAATCATAGATACCAACAAAAATCCATGCACCAAATGTCTACCGCAGTGTTATTTTAACATAGGAGGGAAAGTGGGAATGACCTAAAAGTCTAATAATACAAGTCTAAGTAAATTGTTATAACCACACAGTAAAACGAGATTATCAGCAGATATTAATATACATGTCTTCAAAGCATATTTCAATGACACAGGATAATACTTCCCTAAAAGTTCTAAATCCAACTTTTTAATTTTGCTTCATTGCAGTCTATGCAATGTGTGTGTATGTTTCCATACTTTCGGACACATATGTAACATTACATATATAATGGATACAGCCGGTGGTGGGGTTGTAGATCATATCTACCCTGATTTTTTTTTTTGTATTTTCATGATTCCTTCTATAAACAAGTACCATGGTTATAATGGAAAAAAATTTAAGTATGTCAGCACTTTTGGTAAATAGGCAATAGAAATATTTAAGGGGAAAATATAGCAGAGCATAGGTATTTGGGGGAAAGAAAGGAAAAAAAAAGAATAAGGCATTCTGAGATTTCATAAAACTATTTAGGAAGAATAATTTATGTCTCTTATAATTTCTATTTTGTCTTCCTGGGATGTGGCCAAAACAAAAAAGGACAGCAGGGACATTCCTGGGGCTGTGAAATTGTCCTTGTGTGCCATTGCCAAGCAAAAGACAGACCAAAAAGACACACTCCCCCGTGAGTGATTGTGAGTAACTTCTCCTGCCCCGGCTAAAGATACAGATTCGGTGTGTGTTTGATCCTGAAATATCTCCTTAGTCCCTAAGCAGAAATAAATGTGCAGTGTTATCTGGACTCCCGCGAATAGCTTGAAACCTTCTGAAATATAATTCGATGATTATTCCATAGGAACTGATTACTCCACAGGAATCAAGCCAAGAATGCCACAGAGTATACATCCAATTAGAAATGGGCTGTTTTCAAGCCCAGAATACAGAACTCACCTGTCTTTAATTCCAGAACCTGAAGCGTGAGCCTCTTTTTAAGACGCATTTTACATACCCGCCACCCCTCGGAGTCAGACTCTTCTCCTCAACCTCCTGACGTCACACGCTCTCTCAGACACACCCCTTGTTTGCCCAGGCGCCTACGTTCTGACCGCACTCTTACTAGGCAGCACACACACCCTGCATTTATCTTGCCATCTTCACGTTCTTTACTCATTCCTTTAAAAAGACGGACTGACAAGGTGAAAACCTATTCCAGCAAAGAGCCCCCTTCTTGGACTGCTGACCCCTCACCTTTGGTCTTCTTTGTGTTCTCTTTAGACAACCCTTCCCAGGTTGGAAGTGTTTCCGTCACAATCAAAGTCTTAGATGTGAATGACAATGCTCCAGAATTCCCCAGATTCTATGAAGCTTTTGTATGTGAAAATGCCAAAGCAGGGCAGGTAAGGCAGTCTGTGTGGTGTGTATGTTGGTTAACCTCCAACAAATAAAAAGAACCATTACTGGGGCGCCTGGGTGGCTCGGTCGGTTAAGCGTCCGACTTCGGCTCAGGTCATGATCTCACGGTCCGTGAGTTCGAGCCCCGCGTCGGGCTCTGTGCTGACTGCTCAGAGCCTGGAGCCTGTTTCAGATTCTGTGTCTCCCTCTCTCTCTGCCCCTCCCCTGTTCATGCTTTGTCTCTCTCTGTCTCAAAAATAAATAAATGTTAAAAAAAATTAAAAAAAAAAAAAGAACCATTACAGATAACCAAATGTGCCCTCAAAGAAATTAAGACTCCAGAAACTAGCAGTTTACAAGAGTCCCCAACTTCTGTGCATCATGCCACAACAGTTTGTTAGGAAAAGCATGTGGAGCCCCCAATGCGTTTTATGACCTAAACAATGCTTTGATGGTAGCCTGATTCACAGGCTGGCCTGAACTTATCTACCCATCTTGTGACTCAACAGTATAGTACCGACTACAGGAATATGTGCTCTGGGTCCTGGGAGCGAGGGACCATGAAGACCAGAAGAGTCCTCTTTTCCTCAGTTGAGCACTAACAGCTGAAAATATCTGCAGTAGGGAAGGTTTATTCTTATATCTTTCCATCTCCCTTTCTTAACTTCCGACAACGGGCACCTTGTTGGGGGACTGCCTGCCCTATTCTCAGAATGCTTTGTTACCTAGAATACCTACACTCTCTCTCCTCCCTCAATTAAAACACCATTTTCTTAATGTTGTTCATGTCACGTAAATTTTGAGAGGAAAGGAACTGAAGGAACAAGCTTCTACCAATTTGAGACAGCCATAGTTCTATAATCTGTAGAGACATATTTGTACCTTCTTTTATAATATGCTTTCAAAGGTAAATGAATAATTTGGTTGATCAAATTCCAAGTGGTGTAACTGAGAAACATCCAGAACTCTGCTTGGAGTAGCCATGTAGTCATGCGTGCAATGGGCTACTGCCCACCCTGTGCCCACCCTTCTGTACCTCAGAGCACAGGCCATGGCCCTGCTTCCGTAAGATGCTTTCTTGTCTACCTATAACCCAACAGACCCCCTAATAGTCCTAATTTCTTCTTCCAAAGTATATTCTCTGGTCCTGTGGATTCTGGTGGTGAGGCAAATGGGTCAGTATAGTTTTAATATGAAACTTATGAGGCTATGAAGCACATATCTACACGGCAAGGACTCATGCTTTGGTACTTCAGGTCTTCTGGCTGAAATGCAGATTTTGCTTTCACTTCTACACCTGGAAAGTGGCACCTTGCTGCACAAACTGACGAGTGTGTACAACCAAAACTGCTATCGGCGTCCATACTCACCAAAGATTGAGCCCACACGTCTCCACCATTCTCACTCAAAAGTGATTCACATTCTCCACAGGGGAAAAAAATGCCCTATAATGATTCTGATCTAAATCATCTCATCCACTGTTTCTTAAAACTCAGTGTAATGGTCTATAGCACTCCTAAGAACTTTTTTTCAACAAGTCTAGGATAATTTTACTTCCACATATATTGAATTTCTAGGAAGACTTGAAACATTACACAGCTAATAAAAGTTACAATGCTGACTTTACAGTGTAACAAATGATCTGTGTTATTATAAGTAAAGAGAGAAAATATCAAAACTACCTGTATACGCTCGCTCGCTCGCAGTTATATAAAGTTATGACTACATGTGAACAAAGACTGGTGGAGGCAGGATACAAAAACATCAAGTTACTGTGCTGTGGTAATTGAGTTTTGAGTGAGAAGGTCTGGACCTTGATTTTAATAATTTCTTTTATATTATAATATAAAAATTTCATATATAGCCTATGAAGTATAATATATAAAATTGTATTGTATAAAATTTTACCATGACAAATGTATAATACACGACAAAGCTAATTACTAATCTCTATTATAAAGAACGTGACTAGCAGCACAGCAAATTAACCTCTTCTCCCCCAGGAAATGATGTACTGACCTTCTTAAAGGTCTTCAGAATAGAAGTTATATTCTGACAGCTCAATAGCACTTCAACTACCTCTCTTATTTTTGGAGCACACACGTGTATCTCCCATTTCTACATTTCTAAATACATCTTTTAATGGCCTGTTAGTCCTTTGAAACCCAATTTAGTTGTGACTTCAAGTTCAGGTCATGAGCCACAAGTCTGTCATATTTATCATCTTTAGCCCAAGACACTGAAAGTCCTACCCCTTGATTTTGGCTCTGGGACATGTTTTGAAGATTTTTCCAAAGCACACAGCTCGGTAGGCATGTCTGGCGTATAAAGAACCAGGCCTTCTTGTGTTAGAGGCATCGGGTAGTCGTCAGCTGTGTGTTCGCCGAGGCGGGATATGTGCTTTCCTCCTCGCAAGCAGCCAGGAAGGAGGCCCACAAAGAAATCAGACAACATGCCTGATGCTGGCTAAAGGCAGAATGAAACCAGCTAGGCAGAATATTGCATGGCAAGTGGGGCTGAGAAGGAAATCTGACCCGTCAGGATAGTGGAGGGCAGGAGAGCAGGCCACTATGTTCCCAATTGCTACAGATAACCAAATTTGCCACCAAAGAAATTTAGCCTCCAGAAACTAACCCAGCAAGGCAGTGTCTTTGCTCACTCATTCTTTAAAAGCCCAATCATGGACCAGTCCTATACCTCAGGGCCCTCATCTCACCAATATATTTATGATTTCACAGGTCAGATATTCTGAAATGATTTACCCAACTATGTTTGCCAAATTATATATAATCAACCATTTATAACATTCAGTAAGAGGTATGTTTTGTTTAAAAAGAGAGAGAGAGAGATTCTGTCTTTATGTGTTTGGCACTGTGGGAAAGATGGAAAATACAGGATTTGTCTCAGTAGGGATAGGGTGGTAGGGTGGCCCTCATATGTGAGCAGAACTGACACTAGGCTATGCCATGGGGCAAGTTCATCTCTCAGTGCTCAATCAACCTCTCTCCTTTATGCAACTCCATTCCTTCAACCTTTAGGTTCAAAAGAGGCCAGCTGCCAGTTGGGTTTGCAGGAGGCGTATCCAAAAGTGGAGTTCTGGTATAAGATGTTTATTAAGGAATGCCCTTGGGACCAATGCCTATAGAAGAGGACGACTTTGCAGGACTAGGCAAAATGAGAAGTCCAGCTGTGATGCAGACCCACTAACAAGGCTTGCATGACTTCAAAGAGCTCTAGAACTAGTTTGCCCAAGTTTAGACGGGATGGTCAGGCTTTTACACTACTACATCAGTCATTTGCCGTAGGCTTCCCCGGAAGGATGTGGTAAGTGTGGGTAGGTGACTCTCAGCAAATGAGACAATCCTCAAAGAGACTGACAAATCTGGGGCATCAAATCCTTCACTGAAGGGGGATCTGAACAACGCAGTGTCCACCAGAAGGCCCCCAGCTGGGAGCCTCCCTCTCTTGTTATTTAACCTTCGGTATACTGAGGGGTAGCATTACGTCCCTTAATTTACAGACGAAGAAATATAGACTAATAAGCAAGCCGACCTGGGCCCGCCAACTGACCCTCGATGCTCTGGTTTCTACCCTGGCAGAGAAGCATAACCAGTTTTAAACAGCAGGAAGGTCAAGTCTACAGGTTCAGGCCCAAGACGGGTGGGAGGTATCTGTGGCATTGGTTGGTAGAGGAAACACATAGGAAGGTGACCATCCATTCAACACTTTTTTCTATATCTCTCCCAGTTGGCCTGCTGCTTTTTCAATCCCATATTCTGCACTGCTTTCTTTAGTAGCTTTTTTACCATGGACTTTATAACCCTCCTAGCAACATACTACTTTGAAAAGCACTATGGAAAAGGCAAAGTTTAGGCCAAAGAGCTCAAAAGAAAGCCATCCCTTCTTTTGTTCTCCTCACCCTCAAACCCTGCTTCTGACGCCAGTCTGTTCCACATATCCCACCCGAGATCTTGGGCTCTCCACGTTTCCTAGCTCCCCTTCCAGCCAACCAAAAGCAACTGCCCTGTGACCCATCCCCTCCCAGCTGTGTTCCATTAACCTGACACAGTAGATGTTGACGTGTCTATTTCTCTTCTAGGTATTGGTCATTTTTCAATAGAGGCTTCTCAAAGATAGCAATTTGACCCCGAAATATTAACCCAAATGGTGAGGTTAAGTAGGTGAAGTAGAAGAATGGAAAACAGAAACAAGCAGGGCCTTGTGGCATCCCACGGTGTTCTTATCCAGTCTTCTCTTCAGACTGCTTAAAAACACTGGTGTTGGTGTGAGAATTTGTTATGCTGATGCCTAACCCCTGAAGTATTCAGGTAACATTCACCATGTGCCAAATATGTACTCAGGCCCAATAATAAAGACCAAAATTCAATCTTGAGTGGTGTGATGCCATGGAGAGTTTCCAGGTAAGTTTTAGGATGCCTTTCTCATTAGGTAAAACAATCCACTATCGGATTTTAGGGCTTGGGATCTCACGGGGTCCTGACGATTTTTCTTCTGACTCTGACTCACATGATTCCATGTCACCCCCTCAGCTGATCCAGACAGTGAGTGCCGTGGACCTAGACGACCCACACAGTGGTCAGCACTTCTACTACAGCTTGGCTCCCGAGGCTGCTAACAACCCCAACTTCACCATTCGGGACAACCAAGGTAACCAGGTGGATAGGTGGCCACCAATGCTCTTCTAGCTTGGGCTGGAGACTTCTGTTTACCATGCAAACAGTGTCACGCCAAAGGTCACCTGCTCTTTAGCAGCAGCAAAGACATTAATGCTCATTTGCAGTGTCTTTTAAAGTTTTGTTTCAAAACATCAAAGAAAAAAAGAATGTCCTCTGCTGATTCTGAAACTTTCAGTTAGTTGACAAATGTTTGAGAGCTGCCTCTGTGTGAGACACTGTGCCAGGCACACAGGCAAAAGCCTTCCTTCTTTCCCACAGATAACAGCCATGTGTGTATGTTCTATAACTATGGGGGAAATCTGAGAAAGATAGAAATTGAACTAGACAAAGAGAGAAACCTGAGGGAACATGTCTGGGCAAGCATCAAAGGGGATGACAGTAAAGAGCTCCCAGAACAAAAGGGAGACAAAGCCTAAGATAACAAAGGACAAATATAGGATCACAAAGAGTAGTCTGAGCACTGAAACAACTTTATTACTTTAGAATGGTTTTAAAAAGAAAGAGTCAGGTGGGGTTTCCTATTCTAGAAACCATTCCCCACTACAACTTAGCTGGAACGGAATTCTAGACCCCTCTTTTCCAGTAAGCACTTTGATCAGCTAGGAAATTTGTAAACCTAGCACATTCTTCATCGGGCACAGGTGGGAAAAGGAGGGGCTTCTGTTCCCCAGCCAGATGATTTTCAAAGGAGATCAGAAAAAAAAATCTTAAACTGTCAAGTGAACTCCTTCTGTTACTAACTCTGCTACTTTCTGTCTGACCTTGCAGAGAGAGATCGTCACTTCTCTGGGCTCTACTAGCCTCATTTTTATTCCAATTATAAAATATTAATTGTCACTGTATAACAATCTAAACAAAGGGTAACAAAAAGTCATGACTAGGCCTGCCTGGTCTTAGTCTCAAACACCAATTATTTGAGACTTAAAGTATTAATTCCACCCCCCATCATATTCTGCCATTAAAACTTAAGACTATTAAACCTGTTTTCTTTTACGTGGAAAATGTTCCTCCAAGTCTTTCCTTTAACCTTCTACATGTTATCATAAAATCACTCTAACAATTCTGGAAGGAAGGGTAATATAAATCATAACAACAGAAGTACTACAATTAAACATCCCAACATTTTTATTGGATCAAAGTTTGAAGTATTCATTTATCTGCTTCACAGGGAAATCCTTCCTACAAAAAGTGATTTTAGCCCCCTTAGGACTGGTTTTACAGCAGAAACCCTGGGGTTGGGAGGATGATACACTGTTTCTCCAAATTTTCAGTGAAATGTCACTCTGTTCTTTCACTCTATTTGTCAGATTCAGTACGGAACAATATGCAGCAAAATGCTGCAACTTTCTTAAAGATGACTTTGGACACCAATTCATGGAGCCAATACTTTAAAAAGAAAAGCCACTAGAACATGATGACTATAAAAGAAATGACTCATTACTTGGAAGGTTTTCCAAAATGAAAGTCAGCACATCTTCAATAGAAAGAACGAACTCTTAATTTCCTCATAACAGTTATCCCATGAGTACCTTTTACTAAGGCTCATGAAAAATTGAACATCTGATTTGGTGGATCCGCTGTCAGGACTCCAACTCTCGTGCCCTACACATGATATCCTTTTATAAACACAACAAGCACTACCTCAAGTAGCGCCTTTTTAATCCCCAAAGCATTATTAAGAGGACTGTGTGTGTATAACAATTTGCAGTTTCAAACGTATTTTCCCATACTTTGCTTTATTTGATATTTTTAATAATCTTCTAAGGTTTCAAGGAAGTTACTAATCCCTCCGATTCTCACTGTCTCATTTGATAGATAAGAAAGCAAATGGCTCAAGATTTGAAACCGAGTAGGCTAAGTGTATTTCACTGGTGTGAAGTGTATTTTCCTGGAGTCAGAGAAAGACAGAAATCGTATGTTTTTACTCATATGTGGAACTTGAGAAACTTAACAGAAGACCATGGAGGAAGGGAAGGGGAAAAAATAGTTACAGACAGAGGAAGAGGGAGGTAAACCATGAGAGACCCTTAAATACAGAGAACAAACTAAGAGTTGATGGGGGGGAATGGGGGAAGAGGGAAAAATCGATGATGGGCATTGAGGAGGGCCCTTGTTGGGATGAGCACCGAGTGTTGTATGTAAGCGATGAATCATGGGAATCTACCCCAAAACCAAGACCACACTGTATACACTATATGTCAGCCAACTTGACAATAAATTATGTTACAAACAAAATAATAAACTAAGTAAGCATTTAGAGTAGAACTAGAATTTGGGAAAGGTTTCAGAAAAAAAAAATGTTTTGTGTCACCTCGGAAACAAATATTGCTTCCAAATGGGTTACTAAAGCCCTAATTATCATGTTCAACAAAATCTTCACAAGTGGCTACTATATGCCAGACCCCTTCTAAGACTAGACTTAGCAACACAATGCTCTGATCTTTTTTATTTAACTGTAAATAATTCTAAGATCAAGAAACATGTTGTGTAAGTAGGCATGATATAATACTTTTATGAAATTCATCTCTGGTCAAGCTTTCTACAAGTCTTACAACCTAGCCTTGATTAAACTGAAAAATAAAAAACAAAACAGAATTCTGTGTGAAAAAAAAAACTTGGTTTCTGGAAACACAAAATTAACACTGTGAAAAAGAATTAGTAATACTTAGCTACAAAATCTGGACAAACAGAAAAGTAGGGAGGCTGTAGAGTAGACAGAGATACTAATTAATCCTCAGGTTGGCAACGAGTTGCTATATTCCTCCACTGAGAAGGAAATAAAAGAGGAAAGGGGCCTGTACCAAAGCAGGAAGGGATTTCCACTGGCTGGATAATTTTCTAGAGTTAGTATCACTAAACTAAATTAGTAGTTACACAGCACAATAGAAGAAATGTTTATGTGGAGTCAGAGAGACCAGAGTTCAAATCCCAGCTCTGCTACTAAGTAACTTTGAACAAATTATATAATCTCTCTAGGCCTTAACCCATCCACTGTAAAAGGGTCAGATTATCACTATCTCATCAAATGTGAAAATTAAATGAGATACTGCGCATAAAGACTAAGTATTTGCACATGAGCACTCAGTAAACCGTAACTGCTACCATGAAAAGGCAAGGCAAGGAGGAAGTGAAAGAGCTAACGAAGGATAATGTGTTCATCAGAATAGGCTAGCCTATGCTGCAGCAACAAATGACACCAAACTTTCAGTGGCTTAACACAACTAAAGTTAATTTCTTGCTCACATGAGGCTGATCGTGGGTGTGAGCAACGAGGACAGCTGTCCACGTAGCTCAGTGTCCCAGGCTGCCTGGATCTCCACCTTAAACGTTCTTGCATAACGCCACGCCAAGGCAAGAGAACACAGAGACACACATACCACCTGCTACGTGCTTCTACCTGGAAGTGACAGCAATCACTTTCGCCCATTTATCGTTGTCAAAAGCAAATCCTGTAGACGTGCCAAAATTTAAGAGGGTAGAAAAATATAATCCTTCATTATGTCCAAGAAGGGAAAGAGAACCAGAAATATTGGTATTAATAATGTTCACTTTGGTCAGGCTCTCAGAAGTTTTTGTGTAGTTCTAGACTCTTCCCGGTGAAATGTAAAACACATCCAGAGGACCATCCACGTCGATATTAGCTTTGAAAGTCACTGCCTACATGTCCTACCACATCTCTCAAACTTTTCTTCTACTGAAAATGATCTGAACTTTGCAAAAAAAGACATGACTTACGATGCAAACCCACTCGAGGAAACGTGAAAACACAGATTAAAAAAATAAAAGATCCCAAAACACTACATTAGGCAAATATAAATATAAATACACACACTTACACACACCACCTTTGTGGAAACACATCAAATAATTTTGCTAATCCCCTTTAAAACCGGAGGAAAAAAACTAATATTGCTGACCAGGTACGAATTTTCACCACATTCATATTGTGTAAACTCAGACCACCAAGAAGGGGGGAGATAACAGGGTGTATCGATCATGTGATTAGGGGATTTCAAGTAAGCTTCTGCTAAATGAGCAGGTTCTTCAGAAAGCACAGGAGGAGGTGGTGACTGCGTTTCAGAGACATAAAAGAAAATAGCAGAAGACGTGAATTCCAGCCAAAATGGCAAAAATAAGCAATCTGCCACAGCCAAGAAGGCTCGTCAGCGTTCTTTTCCTGGAGGCACGAAGCAGCCCTGTGGCCTTGGAAACCTGCTGAGCGGGAACAAACAGGGACCACAAGTGGCCAATGATTGTTCATTTATATCAAGCTTTCACAGGAACATTTCAGTTAGATCTGAAGTCTAACAGTTCGCCCTGGGCACTTAATGTCACAAAGGGTAAAACAGACTCTCAAAAAGGGTTTCTCTCCTAGGCCTCAGGGTTTTGCCTAGAAGCAAGCAAAAATCCAATGTGTCTGAATTCAAACGCTGATCCACACAAACCAGGAGTGGCTGCAGCTAAATGCCTCCAGGAAATGTGCGACCGTCCCTCTCTGCCCATCCCACATCCCATCCCTGCGCTCTTGCTTTCCTCAACCCAAGAAGTTCATTCACTCGTCGGTTCTTCCATTTTCTTCTTTCCTCCCATTATCCCTCTCCCCATTTTTCAATCCTGGAATCCCTGTCTTCTTCAGATAACACTGCCCGGATTCTCACCAGGAGGTCTGGCTTCCGGCAGCAGGAGCAGAGTGTGTTTTACCTGCCCATCCTGATAGCAGACAGCGGGCAGCCGGTACTGAGCAGCACGGGCACGCTGACCATCCAGGTGTGCGGCTGTGACGACGACGGCCACGTCCTGTCCTGCAGCCCCGAGGCCTACATGCTCCCGGTCAGTTTGAGCCGGGGCGCCCTCATCGCCATCCTGGCCTGCATCTTCGTCCTCCTAGGTGAGCAAGCGGCTCCCTTCTATTCTGTGGGGTCCCGCAAGTGCCTGTTTCGCCATCGTTCTAACACAGCTGTTCAGACCCGGTCTTCTACACCAGGCTTGGTGAAAAGGTGACAGAGGGAGGCCGGGAAAAAAGAAAGAAACCAAAGATGGTCCCTTCCTTCAAGGAACGCATGGCCTCTTTGGCCGGATCAAAGCACATCTGTTTCTCTGCATCTACTCTGGGCCAGGATACCTTTCCATGTGCTGGGATTGATAAAACACACATGTCTGTCTTCACAAAGCTTACTTCAGAACAAAGCAAGCTCATTTTGACACCACAAAATCAACATGACAATTTGGGGCGGGATACAAGAAACCCCTCTTCTAACCCCTTCGTTTCAAATAAATAGAAGCTAAATCACAAAAGGATAGTGATGGGCCCAAGGCCAATTGTCAGAGGCAGAGCCAGAAGCGAAATGCAGCCCAACCCTACACTGTGTATCTCTGTATCTGGGCCGTAAAGGCTCTTCTCCTAAATGTTCATTCTCAACTTCTGGAGGCGGTGTTACAGAGAAGAGGGACAGGGTATCCCGAGGGGACAGGAGACAAGGGTAGGTGTCATTTTAAACAAGGTGGTCAGGGGCCCCTGGATGGCTCAGTCTGTTAAGCGTCAGACTCTTGATTTCAGCTCAGGTCAGGATCTCACGGTTCATGGGTTCGAGTTCCACACGGCGTTCTGCGCTGAAAGCGCAGAGCCTGCTGGGGATTCTCTCTCTCCCTCTCTCTGCTCCTCCCCCACACACACATGCTTTCTCTCTCTCTCTCTCTCCTTCTCAAAATAAATAAACTTCAAACAAGGTGGTCAGGGCGGGCCTCACTGTAAAGGAGACCTTTGAGCGGAGACCTGAAAGAAGTGACAGAGTGAACCCCAAGGGCGTCTGGGAGAACAAGCTCTCCGGGGGCATTAGCACCCCTCCGAGGCACTGCGGCCATCTAAGGGGGAGCAGAGACTACACAGGGCCCACGGGGCCGGTGTGCCACTGCTGCTGAAATACAAAGATGCAACGACAGGCTAGTGGGAGAGCACCAGCGAGACAGAACCCTTTATTCCTTCCTCCTCTCAAATCATACAGTGAGGCTGCCACCCACCTCCCTTGCGTATCAGGCGACTGGAGCAATTCTTTTTCAACTCAACACTCAAAAACAAACAACAAAACACCTAAACTAACTCTGGAAACCACAAAAGCATCTGTACATATATCCCAACTCTTCTGATTGAATTACTTCATTGCACACATGTTTTGCTTAGAAAAAAAGCAGACACAGAAGAGAGTAGTAATATTCAGCGTGAAAGAACTGCTAGCATTCTATGAGGAAAAAGAGTACAGCCCTGCGGATTTAAGTGAGAATAGACATTCAGAAATCCACATAACCCCTTGATCCCAGGTTTACCTATACACCACGAGACTCAGACCAGAGAAAGAAGGTTCTACGGCAAAATATCAGCACCTGTTTGAATTTCTAGGTCAGTCTATGGAATATGCTTCTCACAAAACATTTACAAATACAACATGTGGTTTGATTGTGTTGTTTTAGTTCAGTGCTATATGAAGGGAGAAGTAATATAAATAACTAACCTTTCTAAGTCCTCAGATCCCTGGATCAGAGAGAACTGTTTGGTTTCTGCTCCCTGTCTGCATTGACAAATAACACCTTCCTGCAATTCCTTGATTGTCCGTAAGATGGCATTGGGAGTCCTTGAGTGCAGAACAGGATAACCTACAAGAGGCCTTTGAAGGAACCTGCTCCTAGGAGAAATTTCCAAACTGGCTGTCCCTACTTCTATGTTTGGAAAATGTCTGCATTATAAGTTCACCCTTGCCCACAAAGAGTAGAAAAAGCCATCATTACGGAAAGATTGATTTCAAAAGACTGGCACAGAGAGGCTCTCAAGCTAGAAATGGTGTGCAAGGAGCAATTTATATTGTGCTTCCCAAGCCCATTATGCCTTACCTTTTGAATTGTACGGAATAAATAGACAGCTTTCAGGAGCTAAACTGAGCAGAGCTATGCAACTTTATTTACAATCCTCACAGTTTTAGGCACTCTTATTTCTAAGAATGCACATCCTAAATTAAGTATAATTCATAAAACTAAGATTCAATTGCAGTGGATCTGTCAACAAAATACACTTTGTGGACAATTAAATAAATATAATTTTGACTTTAAAGGATTTTTTTTCATGTCTCCAGTATGTATCTACTTCCTAGAAAATCTCATAGGCCCTTTGGACTGTGCCTATAATACTTAAAGAAAAAAACACCCCTAGAACGGACTCTCTTCTGTCCGGGAAGCCTTTCAGTTGAATAGGACCATGTTTCCCAGAATCTGATTTTCGGGGCATTATCCAATACTTGTTATTTAAATCAGATCACCTAAAAAATAAGATATTTTACCTATTTTGTAAGATATATGTAAGATTTCTATACAACAAATACAAGATGGACCAGGTCTATAAGCTGCCTAATTCTCTATCTTCAGAATTCTTTCCAGAAGGTATTCAAAGACTTTTCTAATTTTGCTTCCTAGCATTTTCTAAACTACCACACTAGCATCCCAATGTAATCTATGTGAAGGTTTTCCAGTCCCCTAGGAAGAATTACTTGGCCCTGCTTCCGTATTCTCTTTGAAACACTTAGAACCCTCTGATAGGCCTTATCACTGCCTGACTTGCATTAACCATCAGTGCCCACAACCTCCTTAGATTACAAGTTTTAAGAGCAAAAATCATCAGTGTTGTTTCTCTTTTGCTTTGCACAGTGCCTAAAACAATATTTGAGTTTAGTAACCGTTTACTGAACCCCACAAACAGAGCATGTTCACACAGAATCCCATTTATCCAGCCTGCATCCATCCAGATCACGCCCCAGCCTCCCACACCCAGTTTAAGCCCCTACTTGTTTAGGGCCTTGTTAGTCCACTTCTCTGAAATCACACAATCCGGTAGTCCATGAGCTATATTCCAGCACACACAGAAAACACACGAGAATATATCACTGTTTCCTGGGTGTGCATTCTGTCACCCAAGCTATTTGGGAAAATATTAGGTACGAACATTATTAAATGCAATTTACGGAAAGCACCTTCTACACTCAAATTTTTTAAATCGTTACTGTGAATTTTTTTGTCAGTTCATAATCTTACTGGGCATACAACCAAATTCCACTTTTGTCCCCCTTGGTAAACTGCAGTTTTATTTTGCAATGTTGTCAAGCTGTTACTGTTCACAAGCTGCAACAAAGCGTATCGGGGGAAAAAAAAATCAATAGCAGTTCTACGGCTAAAACCTCAACACACTTCCTGGAAAACATTTTCAGTCACAGAGATAAACAGTTCAATGGGATTATCTCTCTCTCTCTCCCCTTTAAACCCCAGGGAACACATCCTGGAAAAAAATACGTTTGTTGGGATAAAATTTTATCCAAATCTGCAAGGGCACATCTAACAGCGTGGTGCTTCTTTGAGAACATGATGAATTATATAAAATGTCACTGCTCATTCCCTCCCTTCCACGAACATCACTGGAGCCAGAGTCCCCACCACCGCCTTAATGGAAGGCTGTCTAAAGAATCAGAGTTTATTGGAAAACAGCCGTCACTTATACTTGTTTTTTGAAAGAGGTATAAAAAGACTAAGACTTGGATTCATACTTAGCCTATGTCTACATGCATACGTATTAGTGTATGATATTTACACGGCAGGATCCTATTTACATACTAATGTTAAAAAAAAAAAAAGCCGTATTCCACCTACATAATAAGATCTCCACGTTATAATCTGAGAAATGTATACTGTCCTGATCCCTGGCATAGACTCTATGGCGGGCCACAAGGCTCTGTGCTTAGTTAATGGGATTGTATTTTGGGTGGCTGGCTGGACACATACCCCCACACGATTTCGAAGCAATAAGCTAATGCAACGAGACTTTATATACAACTTCTCCTAAGTGGACCGCTTGGAAAAAATAGAAGGCTTCGTGTGCCTACACAACCTGCCCTACAGAACGGGTGAGAACGAGGCCGACCCTGTGGTTTAACGTATCCAAACGCGGTCCCTGAGCTCACGGCCCAAAGAACTCTCCCGGTACCTGTGGTCAATCATGAATATTTCAAGTCACGGCACACACACCCAGGTCTCCCGGGTAAATATCCTGTCGTCTTTGTTTCCGGCAGTGCTGGTGCTGCTCATTTTGTCCATGAGGAGGCACCGGAAACAGCCGTACATCATCGACGACGAGGAGAACATCCACGAGAACATCGTCCGCTACGACGACGAGGGCGGCGGCGAGGAAGACACCGAGGCCTTCGACATCGCGGCCATGTGGAACCCGCGGGAGGCGCAGGGGGGAGGCGCCCCCAAGACGCGGCAGGACATGCTGCCCGAGATCGAGAGCCTCTCCCGCTACGTGCCTCAGACGTGCGCCGTGAGCAGCACGGTCCACAGCTACGTGCTGGCCAAGCTCTACGAGGCCGACATGGACCTGTGGGCCCCGCCCTTCGACTCCCTCCAGACGTACATGTTCGAGGGGGACGGCTCCGTGGCCGGGTCGCTGAGCTCCCTGCAGTCGGCCACGTCGGACTCGGAGCAGAGCTTCGACTTCCTGACGGACTGGGGGCCCCGCTTCCGGAAGCTGGCGGAGCTCTACGGGGCGTCGGAGGGGCCCGCGCCCCTGTGGTGACGGAAGCCGGGAGGCAGGCGCGCGTCCAAACCCAGACGTTCTCGGTGGACGCTCGCCGCGGGCGCCGCCAACCGCACGAGCAATACTGTGCTGGAGAGCGAGAAGGGGGTGAGCGGCGAAGAGAGCTCTCTCTGGATCAGCTTTACTTGGTTACCTTAAGTTAAGTAATCAAAAGGAAACACAGGAAGAGGGGGGCAGTAACTCCAATTACCTTTCTTTTCTTTTTCCTTTTTTCGTTTCAATTTTTTGTGACACTGTCTGCCAGGGCTTGGAGCCCAAGGTTAAGTTCTGGCGAGCTTGGCTTTTCTCTGCCACGCGCCAAGGCCTTGGTCCCTTGGCCACCGCTAAGAGTTTCTGGTCTTACATACACAGGTGGCGAGTGAAAGAAAGTCTGACTCCTCATATCCTTTTCTTTGTCTTTCTTCCTCCCTTTAAAAAAAAAAATCTTCTTTTATTCTCCATTTAAGAGTTTTGCTGGCTCATCAAACCGCACAAACCAACCCACACAAAAGAACACTGAAAACTTGTTATTCGGTGAAATTAACCTACTTGTCCTGGGATGGATGGCATTTCTTTTAACCCTTTTGAGACAAGGTTAAGGCAAATCGGCCTTGCATGATGGGTGGGTGGGGGATGGGAGAAGGAAGAGGCATTGACTTTGTGCTCAAGTTTAACGGCTGAACCAAGAGTTGTTGGCATTAGGATGGCTCCAACTCCATCAAGTTAGAGTGCCCTGTTCTCTCGGCTCTTTAACGGTGCCCCTGCAAAATTGTTCAGAACGAAACCAGAAAATCTGCCTCTTTTGCACTGTAGATGTCTCTTCCATGTGCCAAATGTGAAGATTAGATGCTACAAATGAAAGCCAAATAAAAAGAAGTATCTGATAAAAGCATGGGTTAGAGGGCTTTCCTAATCTGTGTGAGGTCAATCCAAGGGATGTTTACATACTGTAGATAACCTACTTGAACAAAAATCAGTATTATAGAGAATAAATGGATGTAAGAAAATTACATGTATAAGTTTTGTATATTTGTTAATAATTTTGGTAATAAATATGATGTACTGCATCTCAGTACCCTAGCGCTTCTTTTAATAAAAGCTAAATAGAAGGGAAAGTCTATGGCACATTTGTTTAATTGCTGAGCCCAAAGGAGGCTTTGTGATCTTGACCTAGCCTCAGGTTCCCGGGGCTGGAGCTGATTCATAAGGCAAAGGTAGCAGCAAAGAAGTATGAGGCTATGCATCCCTTTTCAGTCACTGATCATATGAACGTTGTGGTTCCTACCGTTAAGCTTTTCATGAACACTCTTCATTCCCCCATCTCTGGAAAGAGTAAAGGATGATTTGGTAACATCAATGATATAATGGTGAATTTTGCCCGTATTTTTCATTTTGTGAGAGGGTTTTACACATAGCCACCAAGGAGGCACGCCACTATGCTACTTTTACCACTGTTCTGTTGGTAGATCAAATATATACAAATTAATATGTGCAGATAGGTACAGCTCACCAACACTGGATGAGTTCACAGAAGGCTGGGACCATATTTTTATTCTTCTTTCTTTGCCCCGCAGTTGATTGTGAACAAAAGTGTTTTCTGTGGATCTTGTTTATAGAAATGGATATCAAATTTTAATGGGTATCAGAATCCTGGAACACTTGTTAAACAATAGCTTGTTGGGCCTTACCTCCTCCCTGCACCCCCCACCCCCGCCCCAGATTGGAATTTAGTTGATCTGGGGAAATTTGCATTTCTCACAAGTTTCTAGGTGGTGCCAATGCTGCTGGTCCAGAGATCACACTTTCAGAACCTATGGTGTATGGCCTCTCTCTCTCAAACATAAGAAGATTAGATTATCAGCCCACTTGCTCTGGAAGCCAACCCATCCATAAAATGGTGTGAATTTTTTTTCCAATATAAAGAACAGTTTGGCAGAAATGTGTGAGAGGGCTGATGAGGGTCCAGGAGCCAGAAGGATGTGCTTTATGGTCTATTATATGGTACGCTAATAACCAAGTAAATTCGCGTCATCAGCCTTCAGCATACTAACCCCTTCTTCCCATGAAAGCTCTCATAATCCTCTATTGGGTCAATGATATAAAAATAAACAAAGTTAGCAAAGAAAGAAAGCATGAGCTTGTGTTCAAACTAGGCTCTACAACATACCAATCATTTGAATGTGTCCAAATTAACCCCTGTATCATTTTTCCTTTCTGTCACTAGCCATGAGGATAATTGTGTGACTATTTCACTTTGTATTGCATGTGTTAAAAACTGAGAACAGCTGTTCTCCTAACCACAGGAGGTTATCATGCCCCACATCCTGCAAATGTGGTACCCATGATACTGGGCATGAAGTGATTAAACAATCTCCTGGAGCTTCTGGTCCCTGGGAGGATGTGTAATGGTGTGATACAGGAAGTGGGAGAGAAGCAGAGAATGAGAGATCCATTTCAGCTCACACTCTAAGCTGAAAAAGATTTTCCCTCCAAATGGGTTTTAAAATTCCCTTTCCACTGCCACAGTTTGCCACAAATGCTGGCCCCTCTGAAAAGAAAACATTATCACCACCAGACAGAATGCAGGATGTGATCAGGTTAGGCAAAAGAGCTGTAAAAATATCCAGCCATTTCTTTGTTAAAACGTAAAGGAGCTAGCCTATAATTTACACGTTGGGGGAAAACAGGAGCATCTGTAGAAACCCATCGATAAGACTGTCTGAAATTATTCTGGATCCAGAGTCCAAGCAGATAAAAATTATCAATGAATTTTCTGAATCAAAAACAGTAGAAAATCCCAACGTAACAGATGGCAAAGACAAAGATGGAGTGGTTCACACAAGGAAGAATCTGTAAATCCTGAACACAAAATTCAGACAAGACAAGATCAGTGCAGGCACACTGATTACAGGTTGTTACTAGTTCACTAGTGATGCAGAACTAGACCTTGATGTCAGAATTCATAATATATTATTTATAGTCATGGGACTACATTAACATAGGATACACTTTACAAGTAGCTCTTGTTGCAGATGGACTTATTCTCAAGTCCATTTGTCATCTTTGTAATGGAGCTAAAGAACTCTAAATATTTTTATGCATAAATACCTGGATTTGGGAGGCTTTTGCTTGATTCTAAGGGTCAAGGTTCTGATCTAGGGAGTGGACAAAAGTACATCAAGGAATCCTTTTTAAAATTATCCAATAATGGGGCGCCTGGGTGGCTCAGTTGCTTGGGCATTCAACTTCGGCTCAGGTCATGATCTTGCAGTGGTGAGTTCGAACCCCTCATCGGGCTCTGTGCTGACAACTTGGAGCCTGGAGCCTGCTTCGGATTCTGTGTCTCTCTCTCTCTGCCCGCCCACCTTGTGCTCTGTCTCTCTCTGACTCTCAAAAATAAATAAATGCAAAAAAAAAATTTCAAAGTGATCTACTAATGAGACATATCCGTCTCTTGTGATTCATGTGCAAAAATCATGAGTACTAATTATAGTATGTGCAATTAACTACAACATCAACCCCAAACAAAATTTTTCTTAAATCTTTATTTCAGAGACAAGAGACTTACAAATCCTACCCCATGTGTTTGGCCACATTTTTGGTTTTGAAAGGATTGTCAGGGGGCTGATGATGAAGGAGTTTCTTCCACTCCAATACTTGTGCTACTGTGGCCACTTTTCTGGTACCCATGATAATAAGGGCTACTTCCCATCCCAGAAAGCCTTAGACCACTTCTCAAGAGTATCAACTCTTGGAGTGCCTGGGTGACTCATTTGGTTAAGCAGCTGACCTTGGCTCAGGTCATCATCTCACAGTTAATGAGTTTGAGCGCCACATCGGGCTCTGCACTGATAGCTCAGATCCTGGAGCTGATTTCAGATTCTCTCTCTCTCTCTCTCTCTCTCTCTCTCTCTCTCTCTCTCTCTCTCTCTGTCTCTCCCCCTCCACTTCTCACACTCTGTCTCTCCCTGTCTCTCAAAAAAAAAATTAATAAACAAAAAAAAATTAAAAAGAGCAGCAACTCTCAAAAGCCAGTAAAACTACTTTTCTAATTTTTCAGAAGAGCTGGGTCCTAGCTCTCTTGTACTATTTCTATGTCTTCCCCTTCCGCCCTAATAACTTATTTTGTGACCATTGCTGCATAAAAGGACATTCCAAACTTAGTGGTGTAAAAGGACAATGACTTTAGCATGCTTACAGATTCTGAGGGTTGGGAATTCAGGAAGAATCCATCAAGGACACCTCCTCTCTGCTCCACAATGTCAGGACCTTAGCTGGGGTGATCAAGGTCTGGGGGTGATTCATCCATCTCCTCCATATGTCTTGGGCTTGGTGCTGGCCATCCAGACCTGACAGAACTGGCAACTTGTTGCCTCCTCGTGGCTGCTTGGACTTCCCCACATCACAAGAACTAGATTCCGGGAGTGAACGTCACAAGAAAAGGCGGAAGCTGTATCATCTTTTATGACTTCGGAAGTCACATAACATTACTTCCAAAGTAGTCACAAGCCTCCCCATATTGAAAATGAGGAAACCTAGATTCCACCTCTCAACGGGAAGAGTGTTAGAGCTACAGTGTAAGAAGAACCAATGTGCCCATTGTTGGACAATATGATCAACCACATTATCTCTCCCCTTTTCTGCCTACCTCCTCCCTCTATTCCAGGATTCATTCTTGGTTCCATTCACCATTTCCTTTCTCTCTTCCACTCCTCCTTCTCTCCAAAGACTACATTCTTGTCCTATGGGTATATTACTATTCTCTGAAATTCAGTTGTATCCCTACCACACAGTACTTTCAGAAGTAAATATTTCCAGAAAACAGGAAAATACCCAGCAAGCATGTGTGTGTGTGTATATATATATATATATATATATATATATATATATATATATATACACACACACACACATATATATGTATGTATGACAAGCATATATTTTTATTGAGGTGTAATTAACATACAATAAACTACACATATTTAAGGTAGACAATAAGGGTTTTTTGAGAGAGAGGGGCAGGGTGTGCAAATGCATGCACACACACACCTGGAGAAGGGGCAGAAAGAGAAGAGAGAGAGAATCTTAAGCAGGCTCCTCGCCCAGTATGGAGTCCAAAACAGGTCTCAATCTTGAGAGCATGACCATGAGATCATGACCTGAGCCAAAAATGATCAGACACTTAACCAACTGAACCACACAGATGCCCCCAATTTAATAAGTTTTGACAAATATGGAGACCCGTGAAGCTATTACCACAATCAATCGTGAAGCCAAATCACAATCGACTATATCTATCACCCCTAAAGGTTTTCTCACACCCCTTTATGATACACCCTTTCCACACCTGCCTATCACCCCCAACTCCAAGCAACCACTGTTGTGCTTTCTATAGACTAGCTTGCATTTTCTAGAGTTTTATATAAATGAAATTATATAGTGTGTGCTTTTTCGTGTGTGGAGGTGGAGATCTGGACTCTTTCACTCAGCATTGGTTTGAGATTCATCCAGATCACTGTGTGTGTCAGTAGTCCATTGCTTTGTCTTGCCAAGAAGTATTGTATTATAGATAGACTACAACTTGTTGGTCCATTCATTCATCAGTCTGCTTGGGCTGCCATAACAAAATACCGTAAACTGGGTGGCTTACACAACAGAAATTATTCTCACAGTTCTGGAATCTGGAATTACAAAATCATGGGTGCCAGCATGGTTAGGTGCTGAGGATGACTGTCTCTCTAGTTTGCAAATGGCTGCTTTCTCACGGTGTCCTCACATAGTAGAGAGAGCAAGTGAGCTCTCTGGTGTTTTTTTCCCATAAAGACACTAATGCTCTTAGATTAGTGTCCCATCCTCATGACCTCATTCAATTTTAGTTACCTCTTTACTCCAGGCATATTCACATTAAGCATTGGGGCTTCAGCATATGAATTTTGGAGAAACACAGTCCATAGCAATTCACATGTTGATGGACATCCATGTTGTTTGCATCTTTCGGCCAATACAAGTTAAGCTGCTATGAGTATTTGCATATGAGTCTTTGTACAGACATATTTTTTTTTCCTCTTGGATAAAAACATAGGAATGGAATGGCTGGAATCATAGGGTGAATATATGTTTTGTTTTAACTGCCAACCTGTTTTCCAAAGTCTTTTTATCATTTTACATCCCCACCAGCAGTGTATGAGAGCTCTATTTCCTCCACACCCTCATCACCCCTTGGCATGGTCAGTTCTTTTCATTTTGGTCATTACAATAGAAGTATTATAGTATCTCACTGTGGTTCTTGTATCTGACAGCTTAGTGATTCATAATGTTGAACATTTCTCTGCATTTTTTTGCTTTCCATTTATCTTCTCTAGTGGCGCATCCAGATGTATTTGCCCATTTTTAATTGAGTTGTTTGTTTCATTATTGTTGAGTTTTGAGATTTCCTTATATTTTCTGCATACAAGTCCTTTATCGGGTATATGCTTTGCAAAGATTTTCTCCCAGTCTGTGGCTTGTCTGTTCATTCCTTTAACAATGTCTTTTGAAGGACAGGAGTTTTTTATTTTAATGAAACCCAATTCATCAATTATTCTCTTATAGATTGTGCTTTGGTGTCATTTCTAAGAAATCTTTGCCTACCCAAGGTCACAAAGATTTTCTTTCATGCTTTATTCTAGAACTTTTATGGTTTCTGGTTTTAATGTCTATGATCCATTTTGAGTTTATTTTTATAGTTTAGCAGGTTTGAATTGAAACTCTCTTTTTTCTTTTTTTCACATATCAATATCCAATTGTTCTAGCTCATTTGTCCCATTATTATAGCTCCATGTTTTTAAATGTTTATTTATTTTTGAGAGAGAGAGAGAGAGTGCGAGCCAGGGAAGGGCAGAGAGGGGGACAGAGGATCCAAAGCAAGCTCTGTGCTGACAGCAGAGAGCCAGTGTGGGGCTCGAACTCACGAACCCATGAGATCATGACCTGAGCCAAAGTCAGACCTTTAACCAACAGAGATACCCAGGCACCCCCAGCTCCATTTTTAAAGGACTATCTAAGGGCTATTTTTTTTAACTACACTGTGTTTGAGCCTTGTTGTGAGTTGAATTGTGTCTGCCAATGTTCAAGATATGTTCAAGCCCTAACCCTCAGTACCTGTGAATATGACCTTATTTGGAAAGAGGGTCTTTGATTACAGATGTAATCAAGTTGAGATGAGGTCATACTGGATTAGAGTGGGCCCTTATCCAATGACTGCTGTCTCTATGGAAGAGAAAGTTGGACAAAGAAACAGAGACACAGAGAGGGTAGCACCATATGACAACAGGCATAGTTGGAGTGATGTGTCCATAAACCAAGCAGCATTGAGGATTGCTTTCAACCACCAAAAGCTAAGAGGGAAGCTTGGGACAAATTCTCCCTCCGAACTTTCAGAAGGAACCAACACTGCCCACACCTTGATTTCACACTCTTGGCTTCCAGAACTGTGAGAGAATAAATGCCCACCATTTTAAACAACCCAGCTTGTAGGAATTAGCTCTGGCTTCCCTAGAAAACCAATACTAGCCTCATGCAGTACATTTTAAAAGATCTATTTTGGGGGTGCCTGGGTGGTTCAGTCAGTTGAGCGTCGGGCTTCAGCTCAGGTCACGATCTCATGGTTTGTGGGTTCAAGCCCCGTATCGGTATCCATGCTGACAGCTCAGAGCCTGGAGCCCGCTTCGGATTCTGCGTCTCCCTCTCTCTCTGCTCCTCCCCCACTTGTGCTCTCTCTCCCTCTCAAAAATAAACATTAACAAAACATAATAAATAAATAAAAGATCTATTTTAACGTAAAAAAAAAATAACTAAGCATGCATCCTTTACGGGATCCTGTCATTTTGGCTGGATCTACAACACACACACACACACACACACACACACACACACACACACATGCCAGCTTCTGTATTAATTAACTAATTTGCGTGTTTGCTTTGTGGGATGTTTGTGATTTCCACCCAGCCATTGCACGTGTTTCGAGTGTATGGCGAAGGCCTGTGAGGGTGCCGGGCAGGCCGCGGGCAGCAGAGGCCCTTGTCAGCTGACTTGGCAGCGCGTGAGCAGCTCTCACGGTTCCAGGCGGGGGGGGGTAGGGAAGAATGAATCACCAGATGGCTCGGAAGAGACACTTGCATTCGTGTGACCCCACCGACGTGGGCGGTGCAGCGAGGTTGCACACAACGGAGAGAGGCATGCTGCTGGCGGAAAACAGCACTAAGTGCCCGCCGGTCCTCAGGCACCACAGTAAAAGGACGATGGTCTGAGTGGCGTCTCCCACTCCGCTGTCACACGGAGCGTATGTGCCACGTAGGGGAAGAGCCGTACCGCGAAGCGGAAAAATTCACCTTCAAAGAGCGGGCCGCGTGGTTTCCGTCTGTGCCTCCCGCCGCACCCCGGCCGCCCCAGGCCCCTGCTGCGGTCCTCTGTGTTCCCCTGCCAGGCCCATATGTAGTGACAGCCACCCTAATTGCTATTCTTCACTAGCCTCCTGAGGGACACTGGCTGTCCAGCCTGGTGTTTACCTCCACGATTAGCCGCGTCAACCTCAAACCTCATTGTTTGCCGATGACGTCTTGGGACTCTGACTGTTGGACTACATAATGGTCAGTGCAAGATGAGAGTCTCAAATGAGGGCCGCTACCTGAGGATGAATATTCATGGCACAAGAGGGGACAGAGGCCCTCATCGGCATGCTCCGGGCTGCCCGACATCACTGCTGATGAGCTGCAGACTTTAGGAAAAGAGAAGGGAGCAGGAAACAGCCGGCGATCGAGCAGCTACTGAATGCAGGTACCGTGCCAGGTGTTTTCACGCCAAGTATTTCACACACCTTGAAATATAAGCAAAGGACAGACCCAGAATCAGAAAAGGAGATGGAGCCGTGTATGGCACGTTTACCTTGGACGCTGAGGCCATTGGCCCCTCTGGGAATTGTAACGCGTAATAGGCTCTGCGCGCATTCTTTACCGTTGGTTATCGACACCCCTTGTACACCTTGAGCCCTGGAGGGTTGGAGGCTGGCCTTCACAGTGGACGGTGAAGCCAGGTGAGGACAGCTGACGCGAGTCATCTGAGAAATACTGAGCAATGCTGCTTTCGAAGTTCCAGTCTTGGGTTCTTTCCTGAAAGCGTGATTTCACTACAGATGCAAGAGTTTTTTTAAAAATAGATGTCATTGGCTAGGACTTCATTATCAAGGACCCAGGTTAATCTCCTCTCAAAGGAGTGGGAGGCTATTTCCGGAGGACGCTGGCATGCCGCCATATCTACAGCGTGTCCCGTACCTACAAACTGGGTACAAATCCTCTATAAACTCAAAGCCACTTACCCCATCCAGACTCCACATGGATCTAAGCATATGCCATGTACACCTCAGGCACATTGGGGAAACAGATTATTTATGGGACTTGGCAGAGAAGTCATTAGCAGGGTTTTTAGTCATAGTCTCAGTGACGGCACCCACTGTGACAGCGAACAGGTAAAGTGAATAATAATACAGCCAACTTGGAAGGTCAATTCCTGCTCATATTTCTAATTATTAAGTACACCATTATCGAGGGGCTCTCTGTGGCAGTTTCCCACCGTGGAGACCGTTCATTATTCAAAGCTGTTATTTGTTGCAGACATACACCAGCACAAGCAGAAATTGCTCTAGTACAATCCCTTTATTTGGGGGGAAAAAAGAGTTTTTTTCTCGAAATGGAAGTTGAGTGCTGATTTCTCCTCATTTCATTTCCATGCCATCCTCACTGTTAGAGTTCACTGGTAAACTTGAGGCTCAATTAAAACAGACCTTGATTAGGGAACACCCTTCCGCCGTGCCTGGGTGGCTCAGTCGGTTGAGCGTCCGACTTCGGCTCAGGTCATGATCTTGTGGTTCGTGAGTTCAAGCCCCATGTCAGGCTCACTGCTGTCAGTCAGCCTATCAGTGCAGAGCCCACTTTGGATCCTCTGCCCCCCCCTCTCTGCCCCCCCCCATGTACTCTCTTTCTCTCTCTCTCAAAAACTAAAAACATTTTTAAAAAAGGGATCACCCTTTAGCGTCCCTTTAATTGGTCTGTTGCCCTCCTGTCTAAACACTTTCTTGTGAAGGAAAAGAAAATGATGGGACTCTCCCATTTTATCTCAGAGAAAAAAACACATACAAAAAGAAATTTCAGTTTGCAGAAATAGGAACTCACAGCACAGGAGAAGTCTCAATGGGCTCCCGCTCACCAAACATAGACTAGGCTCAAAAACACCAACACAGGAGAAATGTGACCATCTAAATGAGGGTCACATTAATTGTATTACTTGACTGTCCTTGGCCAAGTTTTCTAATAAGGCCCAAATGGATGGATGAGATAAATAGCAAGCTTACGTCAGTAGGTTATTTTTATATCTCCTATATTAACTAGCACACTTGGGAGCCTAAATTATTGAATACTAATCATAAGACTATTCATGGGATGACCCTATATCCTTTGTCCTTCTGTTTTTAAGTCTTTGCTTATAAATGGCATTATTACCCATGGCCGTGTTCTAAGAGTTTGCTCAGCATCATATTAGTGGTTTCATCCAAGTGCCACACCACAGGGGAGTATATTCTGCCTCTCCAAAGTAATAAGCATGGTGACGTCAATGTGTAGTCACTGCTGAAAGAAAGCTGCATCTCAATGTGGTGGACGTTAGAGCTGTTCACAAATATTCCACTTCTCCTCCTTACAAGCACACAGTAGGTCTGCGCTTCCCTACCTTCTATGGTTAGACCTGGCCATGTGACTGCACTGAGTTAATGAAACATGGGCAGGAGCCTTACCAGTCAATGTAGGAATTGCCACATTCCCTGACCCAGCTACAGTGATGTTTAAAGTCTACTCTAAGGTGGAGCCTCTGTCTGCTTAGGTCTCTGAGTGGCTGTGTTAAGTAGGGTCCCCCTGCTGGCTTGTAGCCTGAGATAGAAACAAGAGCTGTCCTATGACAGAGACATCAACTTTTGTAGTATTAAGCAACTGAGATTTGGGAGTTACTTATCAGCGCAGTATAACTTAGCCTATCCTGACTAATACAATGACAAAAATTGTTAACTTCTCTAAGAAGAGAAACTAGGGCAGGACACCTGGGTGGCTCACTCGGTTAAGCCTCTGACTTTGGCTCAGGTCGTGATCTCACAATTCCTGAGTTTGAGCCCCACCTCGGGCTCTGTGCGGACAGCTCAGAGCCTGAAGCCTGCTTCAGATACTGTGTCTCCCTCTTCCTCTGCCCCTCTCCCACTCATATTCTCTCTCTCTCTCTCTCTCTCAAAAAATAAACATTAAAAAAGAGAGAGAGAGAAACTAGGTGTGCCTGGGTGGCTCGGTCAGCTGAGTGTCCAACTCCTGATTTCAGCTCAGGTCATGATCTCAAAGTTCATGACTTCAAGCCCCACATTGGGCTTTGTGCTGACAGCATGGAGCCTGCTTGGGATTCTCTCTCTCCCTCTCTCTCTCTCTGCCCCTCCCCTGCTTGCATGCGCACGTGTGTGTGTGTGTGTGTGTGTGTGTGTGTGTGTTCTCTCTCTCTCTCAAAATAAATAAATAAATGTTTAAAGACATAGAGTAGCACTGCATCCCAAGATGGACAGGCACAGAGGCAGTGTGGCCATGTGACAGTGGACACAGATTAGAGAGACGCAGCTATAAGCCCAAGTTTGCAGGCAACCACCGGATGCTAGGAGAGAAGCATGGACAGATACTCCCTCTGAACCCCCAATAAGTTACCAATCCTGCCGATACCTTGATTTTTGGACTTCTTGGCATCGAAAGCTATCAAAGAATAAATTCCTGATGTCTTCTGCCATCCAGTAATAGGCAATTGGTCACAGCAGCACTAGAAAATAATACAGTGACCTTGCCTGTACTTCCTACCATTCCTCAGTCTGTTTGGCATTTAAAGAAAAATTTTTTTAATGTTTGTTTGTTTTTTAGAGAGAGAGCACAAGCAGGAGGAGAGGCAGAGAGAGAGGGAGACACAGAACCTGAAGCTGGCTCCAGGCTCTGAGCTGTCAGCATGGAGCCCGACACGGGGCTCGAACCCACAAACCGTGAGATCATGACCTGAGCTGAAGTTGGAGCTGAAGTCCGCGTCACCCAGACACCCCTGTTTGCCATTTTTATGATGAGTCTTTACACAGTAGTCCTGCACAAACCTGTATTTCAAACCCTGATGCTTTCCAGGCCTCTTCCCGAGTGGAGTAAAATAGAGCATGAGGCCTAAACCCTTCTTTCACCAAATAAACCCCATCAAGCAATGTCTTGCTCATCCTTTACTCCTTCTTCCAAGACCTTCTCAGAACCTAGCACAGCACCTGGCCCTCCAAAGTATTTGTTTAGAAAATCACAGAACAAATATTGGGCATTACCCCTTATGGCACCCCTCATCCCATACTAAACAGTGATTTAATACGACTGAATTCCTGTCTGTTAGTGTTGGCTCACTTCATGGCCAATGACCAAACAATAAACTGGGTCACTTTGGTAGCCAATCTAAATCTGTCCATGTATATACAGTGCCAACTATTCCATGGTCCATTAATGCCATTTTCATCAATGATTATATCAAGTCAAGCAAAGGAGCAGCCAATCACCAGAGCCAGGCTTGGGGTGTTTGAAGTAACAGAACATCATTAATCACTGAGGGCAGAACAAGAAACCTAAGATTTAAGAAACAAAAGGAAAAGTTAATCTGAAAAAAAAAATGGGATTCCATGTGCATAAAGCCAGTCATCAAAGACTGCGTACACATACCTCATCTCTCAACAGAATTTCTGTTTATTCATTTGTTATTCATCTTAATGAGCTGGCTCACAGGTAAGATATATTCTGGCTTCCATATATACTTGACTTGCTTTCCAGGCATAAGGTAAAGCCAGTTTTCTCATTATGGCTGGGAAGGAGTCCTAATTACCTTAAGAACCGGCACATTTCAATCTTGAGAGGACTGAGTTTCACTGTGTGAAAATGCCACCAACACACAGAGTTCTGTCTCACACACAGAGAAAACGAATCGAAGGTCTCCCCCCAAACCATTTAATGCCTGGGAGAATCTCCAGTCAACTTTATCATTCAAAACCATATCCCTTACAGGCAAACAAATGATCCTTGAAGCACCCCTTTCACCATTAATCTTTCCAATTTGTGGCATTTGGGGGATGTTTTAATTAGCTCAGCTGCTTTATCATTCCCTTAAGTCTCTCCAGGTAATTGCTGGCTTCCTACGGGTCTCAGGAAATGGCCCTCCTCCCTAGAGGTGGTTAGGAAATCTATATTTGCTTTCAAAGTTCTATGACAAGCAGCTCATCTTCTTATTTCCTTTCCACTGCTAGTTACTAAATATTCCAAACCTGGGGCACCTGGGTGGCTTAGTCAGTTAAGTGCCCGTCCGACTCCTGGTTTTGACTCAGGTCATGATCTTGCGGTTCGTGAATCCGAGCCCTGTATTGGGCTCTGTGCTGACAGTGCAGAGCCTGCTTGGGATTCCCTCTCTTTCTCTCTCCCTCCCTCCCTCCCTCTCTCTCTCCCTCCTTCTCCCTCTCTTTCTCTCTCCCTCCCTCCCCCCTGCTCGTGTTCTCTCTCTCTCCCAAAATAAATAAATGAGCTTTTTATTTATTTTTTTTTTAATTTTTTTTTCAACGTTTATTTATTTTTGAGACAGAGAGAGACAGAGCATGAACGGGGGAGGGGCAGAGAGAGAGGGAGACACAGAATCGGAAACAGGCTCCAGGCTCGGAGCCATCAGCCCAGAGCCTGACGCGGGGCTCGAACTCACGGACCGCGAGATCGTGACCTGGCTGAAGTCGGACGCTTAACCGACTGCGCCAACCAGGCGCCCTAAATGAGCTTTTTAAAAAAATGTTCAAGACCTTAGCTAATTCTTATGCCCTAATCCACAGTAAATCTGAAACAAGGGAAAATGAACTGAAAGCTAGATCGTGGATGTTCCTGTACCCATATTGGGACCAGACTGGTCACAAAGGTAGAATAGCTAACTATCCTCTTTGAGTTCCCAAAAGGGTCCCAAACTTCTTAGCATTCCCCTCCACCCCAGATCCTCTCTAAAAATGCAAGAAACCTGAGGGAGATAAACCCTCTTTATGAAGACTTCTTTTTCCCAAGGCAGCATTGATCAGGGCACTGAGGTGATGATGATTTTTGTAGAGCTAGAGAGAAAAGGGGTCTGACAGTGCCTGGGTAGGCACAGAGCTAGAGAGGGGATCCAAAGAATAGATGATAATATCTGTGATCAGAAATTTAGAAATAAGAAATTTAGAAATTTAGAAATAAGGCAACTGAGTCCTTTAGAATTAAGAATGGCACCCTGTCGAACAGGAAGAAGACACTAGAAGAGAACGAAAAAGGGCAGTGGGAAGATGCCAAATCCTAGCTGGCTCTGTCATAACTGTGCCCAGAATTTTCTACACTACGTGAAAATGCTAGTGTCACCTGTGAAGGTGACACATTAAGTCAACACCAATTATGGCTCTGAAGAGGTAGGACATGAGAGAGGGGTGTTTATGTGAGGGAAGGGGTGCCGGGTCCAGGAGACATGGTGGTGGGGGTAAGAAGGAGAATAGAGAGTCAGGGACCTTGAGGGCTCTGAATATCTGGCTGAGAAAGCTGGGAAATGGGGAGAGCAAAGACAAAGCTTGCTTTTTTATTGCTCGGAAGCCAGCACTAGCCCTGATTTTTTTCTTGCATTTAGGATAGATTGACAAGTAGTGGGGGAGCGGGGAGGGGGGGCAGGGAGTGACCAGAAAAAAAGTCAAAGGAACGCAGAAATGAGTAAATCCAAAGCTTTTCTTGTAAAATCCATTGTTTGAAAACCTCTACACTAACTTCCACAACTCTACCTTGGACCTTACTATGGTGGACGTGGCCACGGATCAGTTAAGAGCGTCTCCAAGTAACAGAAAAGCATATTAACGGTGGCCTAAGCCAAGATTTATTTTTCTCACAAACAAGAACTCCATGTTGCTTCGGTGACTCAGTGGCGTCAGGGCAAACATTGCCGCAATCCGAAGGTCGCAAGACAGCAACAGAGCAAATCTCACACTGCACACTGCGTTCAAAGGCAGGAAGCCTAGGACAGGTCTAGGTCGGGTTCTCTTCTGTACCTTCCTCTTACCAGGTAGGAAAAATCTTTCCTGGAAGGTCCCAGCAGATTCCTTATATTCTTATTGCTCAATATGACACGCTTGCCCTTAGATTAGGGACTGCGCCCACATTCCTGAAAATTAAAAGTTCCCTATCCAAAGCCTGTCCAAAATCGCTTGCCCCTGCTCCTTCCTGTGAGCATGGAAGACGGGGGCAATGGCTTTAGAGGTTCTAACTTCTATTGTTGATGAGATCTGAGGGTAGACTGAGCACTACTCTTGGCAGAGAGTTGTCAAAACAAGCGGAAGCAGAAGGCTGCCCGGACTGCCATGGAGAGAGAAGCATGCATCCCAGACAGGCATCCTGTCCAGATTTAGAAGCAAGAACTAGCCCTCCCAGGGGCTCCTTTGAAACTGGTAAGAAGTTATAATTAGACTTTGTGCTTCTGCTCAGCCTTTCATCCCAGGAGCTCAGGGCACTTCCCTGCATCATCTCATTAATCTTCACACTATTCAAGGCCACCGGCATCTATTGTCGTCTTTATTTTCAGGATGAAGGAACTGAAATGTAGGCATAGGTTAATGACTTGCCTGATGTCATGTGCTCAGTGAGTCACCAGCCGGCTGGGGACAGGACCAAAATCGATGGGTCCCCAACTACCCCAACTCACTGAAGACCCTGGGCAAGTACATGGAGGTCATTGACTTACCCAGATAGCATGAGTCCTGAAATGTGACTTGAGAAGGTCAGAGCTCTGGGCCAAAAGGCAGGAAGAAGAACAAAGTGCGAGCTGTGAATTACTGTCCGGGCAACCTTGGGCATGTCACCCGCACTCTCTGAACACTTTCCTTATTTAAACAATGAGGAGAGTAACATCTACCCCATCTAATTCACTCAGCTGTCTTAAAGACAAAATGCGTGTTTCAAATGAAACCATGTGGGCGAGGACATTTAGCCTAAATCTAAGTCAACTGAAGGAGTTGATAGAACCAACATTTAAAATCAGCCTGCTGCTTTTGGCTCACAATGACAATCCTAAATTGCAATCAGACAGATCATACAGAACTCTTCCCGATTGACCAAGAAATTTCCTTTTGCCATTCAGTGCGCTAAGAACCTGTTTTCAGCACGTACTGTATGGAATATGGGAGGTGGGATGCAGGCATAGCCAGGATATGACCCACTTTTCTTTAGGAAATGAAAGTCTGGTGGAGAAGGCAGACGAATGAACCACTTATTTCACTGGGAGGCAAAAAATGGAGTAAGAATTATAATGGACAAGAAGGTCAAAAGGCGGAGGTGGGGAGGAGAGGCAGTGATGCTTTGGATGAGCCAGTGAGCTGGAAGACGGTGAAGTGGGGAGGAGGCCAGCATACCAAAGCTAAAACAGGAAAAAATATATATCCTTGGCCCTTCTTTTTCTTCCCCACCATCTGTCATTCTTCCCTCTGAGAAAGGTGAAGTCAAGGTGGTAAAGCAGAAGAGTGGAAGGTTGGATTCGCTTGGTTTATACCTGTGGGCAAGGATATTTACAGAGAGAACATTTCCTCTGTGCAGCACCTTGGGCTGGCCTCTCTGTGGACAGTCTTACTTTCAGCCACAGGAGGGCGCTTCTCCTCCTCCACTGGTTTCTTCTCTGCAGCCGGCGCCACCCAGCTTCCCAGCTACATCTGCCCGGCAGGGGTTGTGTCTCCAACACCTGCAGCCTAGAAGCAGTGCACCAACAGCTGGGGAGCCTGGAAGACGGGGTCACAGGCATGCCCAACTTCCAACGTGTTATCTGTTTTAAACGAGCCAAGATAGATGTTCAAAAAACAATTACTCTCCCATCAACAATGTGCATTATGTAGACAATAATCCCTGGAAAATTCTCAGGGAGCACTGTTGGAACACTGTCTATAGGAAAGAAAGAAACTGATTCATCAGGAGGTGGAAATAATTTCTGCAGCCCTGGCAGAGAGGTCTCCCCTGTTCTAGGCTTAAAATAAGGTGGTAACCAATTGACATAGCAGGACGCTGTCCCTTCCCAGGGACATCCAGTGTGATGTGAAGGGGGCTGACAGGAGAAGAAAGGGGCTTCCAGATCTCAGACATGATCAGAAAGGGAAAGCAGCCACCTTTCATTTATTTTTGTTTGGGCAATTAATCGTTAAGATATCTGAAGAAAAGAGGCTCTTTGGGCTGGCTCTGTACCAAGCAAGAATTCCTAAATTGCACTAACGCGGCTGTTCCCCAAAGTTCCTTTGTTCTCTCCACACCCTCATGTAAACACACCCCTTACCACCACCCTGTGTTATTTGTCCTCAAAGAATTAGAAAGAAGGTTTTAAGATAAGGCCGGATGAAACACTGACAGCCAATTAGGAGCCTTTGATGCAAAACTCCCCCTCAGAATTAATGGAGGACTGTTTTGTTTGTTTGGTTTTGCCTAAGAGTAAGTAATTCCATGATTTGGGGGTCACCACTGGATTAGAAAGAAACAGCCTAAACGTTCCTAAACTTTGAGATGAACAAAACCATCACAGTGGGTAAAAACAAAAATGACCAGCACGCTAAAATTACCCCTTCTCATAAAGGAAAAAAAAAAAAATCTCAGCCTATAAAAAAGTTCTAAAACAATCTAATAACTGCACACTAACACCCAAAATAGATCTTAAATAATCTGAGGAATGCTTGAGCTAAAACCCCATTACTCGCTCCAGAATATTTGTCAAGACACATGCCTAAAACATACTGCATATACAGAAAGGTGCTGTCAGATGAGGGGGTCATCATCATCGAATAAGTGGTTTATCAGCCAGAGGCTGGCTCAGGTAGAAGCCATCATTAAACCCTAACTTTTCCCCCTTTATTTGCTGAGCCTGAGTCCCTATGTTGGCACGCTTGCTGGGTCATGGATTGCCTCCGTGTTACTGTGGACACTAAAGAAAGCCTCTCTCCAGTTCCTTCCCCAGAGCAGAGCACTATGGATTACATGTGAATTACAGCATAAGAGGAACAGAGCAAAATTGGGCTGAGTGCATCTATTTCTGGAGACATGTCTATGGATGTTATGGGCTGGCAGGAAAAACAATGATTCATGTGCTTTCTATAGTGGCCGCACTCTCGCCATAGGTTTATGCTTCTGAAATCACACCATCACCACCCACTTCAAGGAGATTTGAAACTGGAAGCATTAAGGAAAGTAAGTCTAGCGAATAAAGATTATGTGACGGTAAACTTCATGTGTCAACTCGGCTACGTTATGGTACCCAGTTGTTGGGGCAAACACTAGTCTAGATGCTGCTGTGAAGGTATTTTATAGGTGTAATTACGACGTACGACCAGTTGACTTTGAGTAAAGTGGATGACTCCTGATGAAGGGAGTATGCGTCCTCCAGTCAGTGGAAGGCCTTACGAACAAACACGAGGTTTGCTGTAGAAGGAATTCTGCCTTGAGACTCCACCATCTCGGGAGCTCCTCTCTTCTTGCTACCTGGGATGCTGCCCAATTCTTGAATTGTTTAGTAAAGCCAGTTAGCTCTCCAGACTTAAACTGTGTCTCCAGCATGCTGGGCTGCCCTACAGATTTCAAACTTGCTAGGTCCCACAACGGAGCCAGTTTTTAAAGTAATTCTCTGTGTGTGTGTGTGTGTGTGTGTGTGTGTGTGTGTGTGTGTGTGTGGTGTGGTGTATGTTGGTATATACCATTGGTGCTGTTTCTCTGAAGAATCCTGGCTGATACAGATTTCAAGTGAATCTATTTTCATTTTTATGCTATCTAAATTAAAACAGTGAAGACCTTTAGTAATGCTATTTTACATGATCTTACACACAGCACCCAGGCACCCCAATAAACATTTTTTTTAAAGAGGGGCTCCTGGGGGCACCTGGGTGGCTCAGTCGGTTAAGCGTCCGACTTCGGCTCAGGTGATGATCTCGCAGTTTGTGAGTTTGAGTCCTGCCTTGGGCTCTGTGCTGTCAGCTCAGAGCCTGGAGCCTGCTTCGGATTCTGTGTCTCCCTCTCTCTCTGCCCCTCCCCCACTCACTATCTATCTCTCTCTCAAAAATAAATAAACATTAAACAACAAATTTTAAAGACGGGCTCCTGTGTGGCTCAGTCAGTTAAGCATCTGGCTCTTAATTTTTAGCTCAGGTCATGATCTCACGGTCCATGGGGTTGAGCCCTGTGTTGGGCTCTACTTGGGATTCTTTCTCTCTTTGCCCCTCCCCCACTCACAGGCTCGCTCGCTCTCTCTCTCTCTCTCTCTCTCAAAAATAAATAAACATTGGGGCACCTGGGTGGCTCAGTCTGTTGGGCATCCGATTTCAGCTCAGGATCTTATGGTTCCTGATAAGCCCCGAGTTGGGCTCCACACTGACAGCTCAGAGCCTGGAGCCTGCTTCACATTCTGTGTGCCTCTCTCTGCCCCTCCCCTGCTTGTGTGCTCTTTCTCTCTCTCTCTCTCTCTCTCTCTCTCTCTCTCTCAAAACCAAACAAACATAAAATGTTATAAATAAGTTAAAAAAACATTTAAGAAACTACAGATACATTCACTCTACACCCCAAACATTCCCATCTAGAACTTTATCCGACAGTTATATTTGCTCATGTATAAAATGATGTTATTTGTAATTGCGATAATTGGAAGCAAAGTCGTATCAGTGGAGCAAGGATTAAATCATCATAGGTGTAGGCAATAGGATAAAGAAAGGAGGTAGCTCTCTGCCGTAAAATGGAATAATCTCTAAATTGTATGTTAAGTAAAAATATAAAGATGAATGACAGTGAGTATTGTATGCTACCATTTATATTTTCTTCTTTTATTTTAGAGATGGGGTGGGGGGAAGGGAGAGGGGTAGAGGGAGAGAGAAAACCCCAAGCAGGCTCCACACTCAGCTCCAAGCTGGACATGGGGCTTGATCCCATGACTCTGGGATCATGACTTGAGCTGAAATCAAGAATCAGATGCTCAACTGACTGAGCCACCCAAGTGCCCCTTACATTTTCTTTTATTAAAAGCTAAATATATGTTTGTGTAGAGATCAAGTAGGAGCCTACCTAAGAAACTGGAAATTGTGGCTCTATCTAGGGATTATAACCCAGGAACTAGAACACAGGGTGAGAGAGAGTTAATGTTCCACTGGATATCTTAAAAAAAAAAAAAAATAACATATAAATGTACATCAGTTATTTTAAAATTAATAAACTTGGGGAGAAAGTGAAATTATTATATATGCATTTCCTGATTTGCTATAATGACAGTAATTCTGAAAGTAAACTACCACGCTTATATGTTGGATAAATGATAATTAATGATCAGATATAAAACAATGATTTGGTACATTTGTTCTCATTTCCCTTCCTGTCTAAATAAGGGCAGTAGAAAAAGGATCTTGAATTAAGGAAAGAAAATGACTCTTATCTATAACATTTTAAAAACTAGTTTGCTAGGCATTTGGCTTTTCCATGCATTCTACCCCTAAAGTGCCGGGTCTAGATATCTTCTAATCCAGGGTCCTATCAGTCACTCACATCCACTCGTTCAAGAGATACTTAACTAAATGCCGTCATTGTGCTGGACACTGGGGCTACAAAAGAATAAGAGCCGATAACTGCCATCTCCACGAACTCGGTCCCTTCACTATTGTCATCCTTCAAGGCAGATAGGAAGAGTGATGGTATAACTCTCCATAGAGAAAGCTGCTCTCTGGAGAGAGAGAGCTCTCCAAGAGAGCTGCAGACCCTAAAAACACAGAGAACCCACTAGAAGAAATGATAACAATCTGGGAAGGAAGACATTGAGAATTCATGAAGAATGCCATTGTTCCATAGAAAATCATTCTAGAAAGAACCTTTTCCACCCAATGGTTGCCATGACCCAGGAAAAGCTTATATTAGGGAAAAAAAAAATTAAGAAGGAAGAAGGAAGGAGGAAGTGAAAAACAAAGAAAAGAATGGGCCCAGCTGCCAAAATAATGCTGGAGAAGTAACCTCCAAACCTGGGGTTAATACATTCATTAATTCATCCACTTGTTTAACAAATGTTTAGGAAGAGCTTACTAGGTGCCAGGCTAAGAGTCAGAGGTAAACCAAAAGCCCCCGCCCTTGAGAAGCTAATACACAAGAGAGATAGATAATAAGTGGCTAAATGTATAATGTACTGGCAGGTCATAATAAGTGTTATAAATAAAGGAAAACAGGGTAAGTAGAATGACGGGCTGCCATTTTAAATTGATGCTGAGAGAAAGTCTCTCTGAGGAGACACTGAGCACAGATTTGAAGGAAGTGAGAGACCCATATGGGTACCTGGGGGAAGAGTTTTCCAGGGAGAGGAAAGACCCCTGGTGTGGAAACATATTTAGGAAGTTGAAGAATCAAGAGACAAATATGAGTAACTGTCCTCATTGAGTTTAGAAAAACATAGCTGGGAAAAATGTCAGTGTTTCTTCTGGAAACCGCACCCAACAGTTACATAACTCCACACAGTCCTGGATCTTTAAAGCAGAAACAGAATCTCATTTAGACACAGGGTAGGAATGTGCTCACATGAAATGGTGTCGGTGACACTTATGAATTGCCCTCTGACCAAGAAACACTGCCCCCCCGCCCCCCATGGTCATCGACCCTTGGGTTTCCTTCCATAGAAAGCAACACTTCGGGGTCCATGTTTTTAGGTGAGCTTCAAAATGTGACATCCCATAGAAAGATAATGTGTAGATTTGAATTCATGCCAGGGTAAAAAGAACCATTATCTGATAGAGCAGTATAGGCTTTCTGAAATCAGGGAGGGCAGGACATCATCAAAATTAAACACTTAAAACACAAAAACTGTAAGCCCCCAAATCAAGCTTCAGCTGTGCACTATCTTCTCTCACACTGCAGAAATATTCTTTCTCCCCAGAGAGAATAAAGGTATTTCTGTTAAGCTACCATAGCTCATTACAAATATCCCTTAGGGACCCACAGCTCCCTTTGGAGTCTAATTATATATTCACCCAGCGGTGTTGTGATCTGAATTTAGCTACCCGGGAAAAGCCCAAGAAGGGAATGCCATTTGCACACAGCTGTACTAAAGGCATGTTGTAAATTAATAAATGTATCTTGTTCTGTATAATTCCAACTCTGATGAATTTTGCAAGTGTGATAGAGCCAAAGACCCAACTCTGAAACAACCTAATAAATAGAAGTGTCACTGAATTGAAATCTGTGAATGCCTTGGTTAGACCTTACTATTCCCAAACCTCTCCAGATTTGATAACTAAGGACATTGATTTCCTGGTCGTAGACGGTGGAAGGAAGAATCCATTCATTCCACAAAAGATGTGAGTAAGCAGATACTCCGTGCTAGGTGCAGGACTCCCAAGGAAAAACAAGATGTGCCTCTTTCCATGTGAGGCCACCCACATCCAGCAGTTAAGCAGAGTGGGACCAAGACCCCAACGCTGAGTCCTGTCCCTCAGGCTGGCTGTCAAAGGGCAGGGAGAGAACTCGCCCAGCCTCAGTCTCTGTGGCAGGAGAAGGACCTCCTGCACCTCGTCCCTGACCCCACAAGACACACAGTGAAAGAGGCTCCAGAAATAGGAAGTAGGTATGGTTTGGGACCTTCAAAAAAAAAAAAACACACACACGCTTGGATGGCAGTTGATGTTGGAAGTCAGACTGAGAGGCAACAAAGAGGGACAACAGGAACGGACTCCACAGACAGCTGATCTCAAAATCAAAATTCACAGAGTCTATCTCTACATACAGAAAGATGCTCCAAGTAAAAAGAGTCGAGTTTGAGAGCAATGCTGGGAATAAGACATCCATAGTTACCTGCAAAGAGATATCTCTTGGGGGGGAAAAATGACAGTCCCACCTGCCTTGAACAGTGTTACTGAGAGATTTTGAGAAATGAGTTATCCAAAGCACAAATCAAAGTCACCCCAGAATTATAAGATAAAAATTTAACGCTACTTATGTTCAGTACAGTTAGCACATCAGAAATGAGTCAAATTTATATGGTAAAGTTATATATTTTTTTTATTATTTTTTTTTTTGAGAGAGAGCACACGAGCAGGAGAGAGGCAGAGAGAGAAGAGGACAGAGGACCCGAAGAGGACTGTGAGCTGTCAGCACAAAGCCTGATACAGGGCTCGAACTCATGAATTGTGAGATCATAATCAGAGCCAAAGTCAGTCACCCACTGACTGAGCCACCCAGGTGCCTCTAAAGTTATATTTTTAATAAAACATACATATATTCTATAACACATTTGTGCCTATTTTATAATCAATATACAGAGTACAGTTATGTATTTTATGACATCAAGTATAATTTTACTACTTACATGATTATACTAAAGGTTTATGGATGTTGTGGCTTTACATGTATTAGTCTGGTCCATAATTTCTTTGGAATAAGGATGTAACCTCCAAAGCATTTAAGACTGACCCTTCCTTCTGCAATAATCTGCTTTATAGCATTGTTTCCAGGGTCACAGAGCAAAAACTGAGGCCTGACCATTTACTGCACACAACTTTTGACTTATTATTATAATAAAATGGTTGAGGTTTTTTGGCTGCATTCTCTTTGAACCTACAAAACTTGAACTTTACAAAATTATACACTATGGATGCTTTCCAAAGTTTACATTTTCCAAAATGTAAATGTTCTAATGTTCTATTCTGTTAATGTTCCAAATGTCCCATTAATGTCTCGGGGCTGTGATGGACATTTCTACAGTCCAAGACCGGAAGAGACTATAACGAAAGTTTACAGGAAAGGAAGGCATGTGGAGAACATCTCCACTGCTCACCTGGGTCTGGAGCTTATACCAAAGTTGATTGACTCAAGACTTTTCCCATCAACGCTCACTCATTACGCTGTCCCCTGATGCCTGCCTCCCGACAGTGCCCTATGAGTTTGATGCTCTGCTCAGCCCATGCTGTGCCTTTGCAGGAGTTGATGAAAGATGTGCGTTGAGGACAGAAATAATTCTGAAATATATATATATATATTTTAGTGGTAATTAGGTAAAAATAAGGTCAGCAGGATGGAACCTAATCCGCTATGACTGGTGCCCTGAAGGGAAGAAAAATTAGGACCCAAACACAGAGAGAAGACCAAGAAGTCTCAGGGAGAAGACCACCACAAGCCACTGGGAGAGGCCTCAGAAGACACCAACCCTGTCAACACGTTGATCTTAGAATTATGGACCCAGAACCGTGAGATAATGAGTTCAGTTGTTCAAACCCCACACCAGCCTAGCGACGGCGTTACATCAGCCCTAGCAACTACTATCTTTGGGTAAACTTAAATACATTGATACTAATAGATGTGGAGAACAAAGGCAAAAGAAATGGAGAAAAGAATTCAAACTCCTTACAACTTGCAGCCCATGCCTAGTACTTGGGACCGGCAGGGTGACCTTCCTCGAGGAGCTCAACCGCCTTCGTGCAAATACTTTGCTAAAGGCAAAAGCAACCTTAGCTTGCCATGAGCCCTACCTCCAGGATCCTGTAAGTCTTCTTTAACATATGAAAATCCCTTTGGAAGCTTCCTTTATCTCTCCCCACCCCCAGATATACGTTAGCAATCATCCTCCAAGCATATAGCCCCCAGATACACCTCTGAAGGGTCTCATGGCTTTACTAGACAACGTGGTCTAGACCGGTTTTCTTGCCGTGTGGCCCCACGTGCAGCTCACATTGTGGACCTTTGTTTTCTTCCAGACCAGCCAAGATACAGGTATATGACTTCCAGTTCCCCTCCAGTCAGCTATAGCAAGATATCCTGTCACACTGCGGTATAACATGACCTAATCAAGAGAAAGACGATCCTATCCATTCACAGGCCTGCCCATGCCAGAGAAGTGGGCATCCGTGAGGTCCCCTTCGGAGCTCTGCCTCCTATGAGGGCCTGGATGGCTCTCTGCAGCCACGAGTGTCCGAAGCGGCTGACAGCTGAAGGCTGAGCACCAAGTCCCCTACTGCAGGGGGATCCGAAACTCATCCCAGTGTGACTCATCGTGTGCTACCTCTCTGGGGGAATACAGTACTTTTCGGACTGCCTGCTGCCAGCAGCTTGCTTGGACTTGTTTTTCACAGTTTCTCTGTAGTTATGGTAATACTAGCTCCTGTAACATGTAAACCCTGAAACCTCGGCTTAAGGCAATAAAGGTTTACTTCTCGCTGCTCTGAAGTTGGCCTGGGGATCTGGAAGGCAGCCATCTGCATACAATGAGACTCAGGCTCTCTCTGTGGCACCCATCCGTCATCCTCTAGACATCAAGATTTTTGTTTTGAGTAAGTATAACAGAGAGAGAGAGAGAGGGTGCTAAAGACACCCATGTCAGTATGGGAGCGTTCCACTCCTATCCTACCGGTGACAACTAGTCCCGGGGTCCCACTTGGAAACGGGGAGAGCTGGGTAATGCAGACCCCCGCTGGGCAGCCACCTCCCACCTCCCATTGGACAAGGGGAGGGAGAAGGACAGCTGGGCTGACTGCCTCTGCCATGTTCCCTTTGTGCCCGCCCAGACTGTCACCAGCAACCTGGCCTCTTCTTTCCCACCCAGTCACCAGTGCACCTGCCCAGCCCTGCCCAGGCCCAGTTTGGACAGGAGCTCAGTGGGCCACTGGTCTATATTTGCCATTTCTGAGGAGGGTGCTTTCTGCAGGAGGAACACACCCTGATTAATATCTACCCCCCAAAGGGCTAAGTCGTGAAACCAAAGGACAGCAGGACATGCCAGTACTTTGATGAGCTCTCCATCCACTGGGGGAGATGGACTTTACAACATAACCACAAGGCAGCACGAAACCCACCACAACGGAGGCTTATAAGGGCCTGTAGGCATATGGGTGAAACAGAGTCTGCCTTTGCCCAGAGTAGTACAAGGATTCTCCTAGGAGGCAACGTTCAAGCTCAAGTTGAACACATAAAAGGGAAAGGATGTGCATTCCAGATCGAGGGTGAAATGTCCGTCAAGATACAATCGTGTGAAGAATCAAAAAGCTGCAAAGAATTGGGACACCTGAGTGGCTCAGTCCGTGAAGCAACCAGCTCTTGGTTTTCAGCTCAGATCATGACCTCGCAGTTCCTGAGTTCGAGCCCCACCTGGGGCTCTCCACTGACGATGCAGAGCCTGCTAGGGATTCTCTCTCTCTCCCCTCTTTCTCTGTCTGTCTCTCTCTTTTTCAATAAATAAACTTTTAAAAAAGCTACAAAGAATCCAGGTGTCCATCAACAGATGAATGAATAAACAAAATGTGGTATAGACATATGAAGGGACATTACTCAGCCTAAAAGGGAAGGAAATCTAGACACACGCTGTAACACGGATGAACCTCGGAAATATTGTGCCCAGTAAAATCAGCCAGTCACAAGAGGACGAATATTGTACGATTATCACTTACATAAAAGATCTAGAATAGGCAAGCTCAGAGACAGAAAGTGGATTCGAGGTTACTAGGGTCTAGGAAAGAGAGAATGGGGATTTGTTGTTTAATGGGCACAGAGGTTCTGTCGGGGATGATGAAAATAGGGAGTGGCCATGGTTGCACAACACTGTGAATGTAATTAATGCCGCTAACTTAGATACTTTAAAATGGCAAGTTTTGGGGCGCCTGGGTGGCTCAGTCGGTTAAGTGTCCGACTTCGGCTCAGGTCATGATCTCATGGTTCACTAGTTCAAGTCCCGCGTCGGGCTCCGTGCTGACAGCTCGGAGCCTGGAGCCTGCTTCCGATTCTGTGTCTCCCTCTCTCTCTGACCCTCCCCCCATTCATGCTCTCTGTCTCAAGAGTAAATAAACGTTAAAAAAATTTTGGGGGGGGGGCGCCTGGGTGGCTCAGTCGGTTAAGCGGCCGACTTCGGCTCAGGTCATGATCTCGCGGTTTGTGAGTTCAAGCCCCGCGTCAGGCTCTATGCTTTTGGCTCAGAGCCTGGAGCTTGTTTCAGATTCTGTGTCTCCCTCTCTCTCTGACCCTCTCCTGTTCATGCTCTGTCTCTCTCTGTCTCAAAAATAAATAAACGTTAAAAAACTTTTTTTTAATTTTTTAAATAAAATAAAATGGCAAATTTGTATTAGTTATATATTTTACCACATTAAAAAAAAAGATATGTTTGCATGAAAGAGCATAGGGAAAGGGAAGAAGTTTCTTGATGATCTCTATTTTTAAACATTGAAAATTTAATTAAAGATCAATTTGGTTCCTGGTTACAGCCTGCAGCTTCTTTTTTCTAAATTAAAAGGGGGAGGATTGAGCAGGAACAGAAAAGGAGCCTCAGAAATTCCTCTGCAGACCAGCTCTAGTGAGATGCTGCCTTGTTTTTAGAGGGTTAGCTGTTTGTGGGAAGGGAAAGGCCCTGTGTGCCTCAACTCTGACTTCCTTTGAAATGTTCTTTTCATTAGGCAATAGTCCATTAAATGAGATTTAATTAAAGTTGATTTGATTGATGCGCTAAGACCCCACAGCCTCTCCAAAGACAACGTAGGTTTGTGTCATTGATCCAAAAAACCCTCACCTTTTGGCAACCATGTGGCAAAATGATTTATTTCCATGGTAAAAGCAGGCAAGACTATTGATCTCAAGAAACATCCCTTCAGTCATTCCTGTGTAGTAGAGGCTCTTAACTGTTATTAAATCAGCTGCTCATTGGCTGACACATCGCAAATTGAAACTACACACACAAATCACAGGGCTGAACTTGAAAAGCCAAACCTGTTTTTATTGCACTGTGGAAACTAGAAATGGGATTTCATTCTGCTGAGGTTATCACATGGAAATAAAAAAAAAATGCAAAACATCCCTCCTTTAAAAAATAATAAATGGCATAAATCATCTCGACAGCTGACCATTACGCTGCAATATTCCAGTGAGTTTTGCACTAACAAGAGGCTGAATTAGATTAATAACTGTGCATTCTCCTCAACGTTTCAAGGAAATTAATTTAGCTCTTCATACGTCTGAACGAAATGCTTTGGAAATATTAACTACCTGATTCTTGCCACCGAAAACACATTTCCTTTACACCTATTTGCACATGGGGATTTTCTAAGCAATTCAAACTGATGGATTATATAATCCAAAAATGTAGTTTTCCTATTAAAAAGACAACTTTGAACTTGTTTATTTAAGTGGCAAACCGTGCTGAGTTTTTTTTTTTTTTAAGTTGGATTATTTCTGGTTATAAAAATGCAGGGAGGTCTTATTTCATACAAAGGGTGCATCTCAGAAGGCCTTGTGTAATTTGAACCTGCATAATTCAAGAACAATTTTCTCAAAGGAATAAATATAAAATAAGACAGATGTATTCTCAGAGCACATTTACAACTTGTAACATATTTTTGCTTTAAACCCGCTTTTCCTGCTCCTGACATTGTATCTAATATTGACATTGTATCTAATATTTCAGAATGTCGACATTGTATCTAATATTGACATTGTATCTAATATTTCAGAATGTCGTCTCCCGTGTTAACGGCACTATGTTTCATTGTGGTTGCTTGCCCTTCTTCTTGGCATCTTACCACATATAACTTCCCTTCCAAAGCTATTGATTTGGGGGCACATTTTTCAGCGTGAGCACTCGCATTGCTATTTTATGAATACTTAAGTGACATTGTTATGGGTCATAAAAATATTTTACATGATAATAACAGTGAATGCTAAAATAATAGCATCATAGTTAAAACACACACACACACACACACACACACACACACACACACAGAAAACTCACTTGTAGAAATTCCATTGCACATAAAAAACAGCATGCTTTAGAGGACACTGCAAAGCCAGGCTAGAATTTCTGTTTGCAACCCAAAGCGGCAAGCCGTGTTATAAAAGCGTAAACAAGGTTTGCAATAATCATTCTGCCCATTTGCTTTGAAATTACATGATTATTGACATTTTTTTTTAATTTGATGGGATTGACACATTTTCATCTTAGTACATGAATTAAGATTTTATTGGCATTTGTATTTTTAAATTTTTTAAGTTTATTTATTTATTGGCGGGGGTGGGGGGAGGCAGAGAGAGAGAGAATTCCAAGCAGGCTCTGGCTGTCAGCACAAAGCCCGATGTGGGGCCCGAACTCCCCAACTGTGAGATCATGACCTGAGCCGCAATCAAGAGTCAGATGCTTAACCAACTGAGCCACCAAGATTTCATTGGCACTTTTATATTCATGTTTTCAAGTTTATATACTCCCCGGGGCTGCTTCCCCTGGGGGTAGCAAAGGAAAATGGGAAAGGTATATTGCATTGAAGCCCAGGGTGGCCAATGAGCAGAGTCAGAAGATGGAAGGAAGATTTCATCTCGTATCATGTCTACAAAGCAGAAATTGCAGGACCCACACTCCCCAGAGAATAAAGATCACTCAGAACCCATGTCTACCCCAGCACCTTCCTCCTCCTACAGATCTGAGAGGGCCTGTGGATTTAGGGTGGAAAAAGAGATCTGTGTCTGTTTCGGTCACTGTTGCCCCACCGAGAGGGTGAAGTCCCTCCCTCTATGCCCCCTCTGTGGGCGTCTGTGTTTGCAGGGAACACCCGTCACCTCCACCCCGCTCCTCCTCCGCTCAGGTGGCTGTGAACAGCAGGTGAACAAATGATAGTCATTCTCAATGGAGGGCAGCAGAACCACCAACCTAGGTATCAGTGGGCTTCTGTGGTTTGGAAAAAAATACATTATTCTTTCTTAAGTGGAAAAGCAAAGATAGAGTTGCCACTAGAACTGGAAATAGACTAACTTATTTTAATTTTTTTAATGTTTATTTATTTTGAGAGAGAGAGAGAGCACGCGCAGGGGAGGGGCAGAGAGAGAGGGAGACACAGAATCTGAAGCAGCCTCCAGGCTCTGAGCTGTCAGCACAGAACCCCACGCGGGGCTCGAACTCACAAACCGTGAGATCATGACCTGAGCCAAAGTCAGATGCTTAACCGACTGAGCCACCCAGGCACCCCTAGACTTGCTTATTTTAAAATAAACTTCTAGGAAATGTGAAAAATTCTAAAAAGCATGAAGACAAATAATCTATTATTCCACTACTAAGAAATACACATTCTAAAATCATAGTGTACTTTTCCCCTCCTTTTTTTATGCCTTATTTCTTCCCTTATTACTATGACATATACCATTTTTTAATTCTACTTTAAAAAAACTTATTTGGAACCATTTTTCATGTCATTATACCAAATCCTTCTAAATGCAGTTGGAATGCCTGATTTCTAACCCAACATTGGCCTCATGACTTCTATTGCTGAGCATTTAGACTGTTCCAGAAAACCAACATTGTAAACATATTATTCTCCAAGTGTAGAGAACATTCAGAATTTTTTTATTTTTCAAATTTTACAATATGATTTTTGAATTCTTAAAGAGTTTGCTATATACTGATTAATACTCTATCAGTAAGGGACACCTGGGTGGCTCAGTTGGTTAAGCATCCAACTCGATTTCAGCTCAGGTCATGATCTCACAGTCATGAGATCAAACCCAGCTTGGGATTCTCTCTTTCCCTCTCTCTCTGCCCCTCCCCCACTTGCACTGTCTCTCAAAATAAATAAGTAAACATTAAAAAAATGCTATACTAAATTCTTGAATTGCCTATGATTTTCAGGCCCTGATGATCCAACAGTAACAAAATAACATCCCTGCCTTTATGAAATTTATATTCTAAAGGTTTGCCAAGGTAAAGGGAAAAGAGGTACAGAAAAACAAATATCAAACAAATGTATAAAAATCAGGTAGTGGGAAGAATTATGGGGGGAAAAAAGTAGGTATACAATGCCAGGTGCCCAAAAGACATTTGAGTACAGAGCTGAGAAAAATGAAGGAATTTGTAGGCACAAATATGTGAGAAGAAATTACCACAGGCATAGAGGAGAGCAGATGCAAAGGCCCTGAGGCAGGTGTTTGCTTAGAGTGTTAAGGGAACCGCAAGAAGGCCAGGAACAGCAGCAACAGTATGACAGCCAGAGAGAGTGGTCATGGATGTTATCATAGAGAGAGCAGAAGTGGGAAAGATTGCATAGGGTCTTTTGAGTTGTAGGATTTTGAGTTTTATTCTGAATGACAATGAAGCCTTGTAAAGATTTGGGGCAGTTGATAGACATGATCAGTCTTAAAATTTTTTTTAAATATCACTCTGGTTACTGTGTTGAGAATAAATTATGACAAGACAAGGGCAGAGAAGGGATGCCAGTTAGGAGACTATTGCAAAAACCTACAGCACAAATCATGGCCACTTGGACCAGGAAGACAGTGGTTAGAGATGGTGAAACATGGTCAGATTCTGGGTATATTTTGAAAGGGATTCCGATAGGATTTGCTACTGGTGGCACGTGGAGTGGAACAGGAAGAGAAGAATAAAGGCTTTCTTCACCTGACAACTGAAGACTGGATTGCATTTTCTGAGATGAGGACAATTGTCCAAGGAACAGGACTGACAGAGGGTTGACAGGGTGAGAATCAGGACTCCAGTTTTGGACACATTCATTTTGAGATACCTGTTAGGGTTCTGCCTCAGCTAGATAGTGTGAATCCCAAACCACCTCATAGCTCAGTAGCTCACAGGACACAAATCCAGAAAAGAAAACAATTGCTAAAATTGGACTTCATCAAAATTAAAACTTTCTGCTGCTCAGAAATCAAAACGGCAAGCCGCAGGGTAGGAGAAAATGTTCACAACACATATGTCTAACAAAGAACTTGTATCTAGAATATATAAAGAACTCTTATAAATCAAAAATATGAGACCAAATCACACAATTTTATAAAGGGCAAAAAATTCAAATAGACACTCACAAAAAAAGATAAACAAATAACCAGTAAGCTGGGATCTGCTCTAGTCTTGCTTAGTGTAGACTCCTTAGCTGAGAATCTCTTCTCTAAGTCCCTCCTTGAGGGGGAGCAAAATACGTGACTCCAATATATGCCACTTTAGCATGTGGGTTAATTTGAACTGAAGGCAATCAAGATCCAGCAGACCCAAGAAAAACTTTTACCTCTCCATTAGCTACTGAAAGAATTTAGATAGGGGCCTGGCCCAGAAAAAGAGCTATTACCAGAGATAGTGTTTTCATCTGGAAGACCAATCTGTACGGCAGGGCAAATATCTAATTACCAAAACTCTGCTTTTCTTCTTGTCCCATGAATCATCCTTCTCCCCTTTGAAGCCCCAAACTCCTATCCTGTTCCTTAGCTCAGGGTGGCGTAGAAACTTCAATTGCCTAAGTTGTCCTTCGGTTTCATATTTCACATGAGGCTTCCACACATAAGTATTTACGTTTGCTTTTCTCCTTTTAATCATTTTTTAATGTTCATTTATTTTTGAGAGAGTGTTAAGTGGGGAAGGGGCAGAGAGAAGGGGACAGAGGATCTGAAGCAGGTTCTGTGCTGACAATAGCAAGCCGGATGTGGGGCTTGAACTCATGAGCCACAAGGTCATGGCCTGAGCCAAAGTCCACCGCTCAACTGACTGAGTCACCCAGGTGCCCCTCCTTTTAATCTATTTTATGTCAGTATGATCAATAGACCAGCAAAAAGAACACAGAAAGGTAGAGAAAAAAATTTTTCCTCCCCTACATCCTCTGCGACCACATTGGTTCGCCTGGTCTTGTACTTCTCATAGCAATAGCAGAAGCACAAGAGACAGTAAGTAGAAACACACATCCTCTTGAGGAGTCAGCATGGAACTTACATGCCAGGAATTCTACCTCATCTTATTGGCAAAGCAAGCGACATGGCTCAGCCCAGATTGAGCAGGGGTGGCAGGAAAGGTAAACCTTACCTCTTTAGTGAGAGAAAAGGTAAAGTCTCATGGGCAAAGGCTGTGGATATTAATGCAATCAACTTCAACATCCAACTAGAGATATCACAGGGCAGTTGGAAATGGGTGTGAGGAATTTGAAGGTCTGGGCTGAAGAAATAAGTGTGAGGGTTGTCAAAATAGAAGGTATTTGATGTCATGTGACTAGATGAATCACCAAAAGGGTGATGTTGATAGATATGAAGAGTTCAAGGTTGGGAGATGAAATTCCCCCAATTCGGGACAGCGAGTCCTGAAATGAGGTGCTCGTAAGGAAGGTGAATAGTCAAGACACAAGAGTATTCTAGAAGACAAGCTAAGAAAGCGTTGTTTTGTCTTGTTTTTTAGGTTTTGGGTTTTTTTTCTAAGATTTTATTTTTTTTTAAGTGTATTTATTTATTTTGAGAGAGAGAGCATGTATGAGCAGGAGAGGGGCAGAGGGAGAGGAAGAGAGAGAATCCCAAGCAGGTTCTGCACTGTCAGCACTGAGCCCAGTGCAGGGCTCAATCCCATGAACCGTGTGATCATGACCTGAGCTGATATCAAGAGTCAGACGCTTAACTGACTCAGCCAACCAGGCGCCCCAAAAGTGTTTTAAGAAAGGAATGATCAGTTGTGGAGCAATGATTGCTCCACATGAATTAAACAAAACTTTTTAACTGCTACCTATTTCTTCTTGAGGAGCCATGAAACTATTGGGTATATCACTGTGCTAATCTAGGATGCAGTTAGAATTTAATAAAGAGACCTGTCTCACCATGCTCACCATATATGCAGACACATAAATGAACCAGCTAATATTACTTTAGCCCAGCCAAAACTAAATCTTTTGCTACATTCATGTATTGATAGATCCGGGGTGGGGGGGGGGTGGCAATTTCCAACATTCAAGAGATCTTCATGTAACAAGCATTTATCGGGGACCTTGTTTGGTCAAACACTGCTCAAAGCAATGAGGCTATAACAGAAGATAAGATAAGTAGGTTTCCAGCTGTCATAGGGTTTACATTTCAGTGGAGGAAACAGACAAAATATAAATGAGGAAACATACAAATTAGCAAGCAATTTCAGATAGTGGAGAGTGTTGTAATGATGATAAAGCAGAATGGTGATTAGAGAGTTGACCAGGGGAAGTACTTTTGACCACATGGTCAGGGGAGGCTTCTCTGAAAAGATGGCAGTTGGCTGAGATCTAAATTATTCCAATTGGACAAATCCTCAGTGAGTTTCATTTCAGCTCTTTGACCTTCCACCACCCTTGAGGCTGCTGCACAGAATGAGGAGTCCAGCGTCGTCCCATGGTCCTCTGCACAGCCACCTGGGAGCTGTAAGTAAAAGGGACAGCAGGGATATCCCGTGACTGGCCATCCTGCTCTCGGAGAGGTGAAGGGAGGTGCTGGGTTATCTATGTACCACATTTCCTTGAGACTCATCAGCAAATGAGACAGTAGGAATCACTGAATGAAGACACTGGCTCAGAGGACCTAAAGAACTTACCCAAGGTCATCCGGATAATAAGAGACAAAACCAGAATATGAGCAACGAGACTATGAACCAAGGGCTGGCTGTTTCCAAAGACCATGCCCTTTCAGCTAAATGACCCTGCCAGGCCGCCAGGCTGGACATCAGAAAATATAAACCATTAAAAGATACAGGGCAGAAGCAATTCATTTGTAAAATTCTTCTGAGGGGGCAAAAGGGAGGGAGAGTAAGATCAATAATGCTGTGTTGTATTTTTAGTGATGGGCAGTGAGAACAGCACACAACAATTTATAGAAAAGGAAAGGAATTTGTATTCCCCGGGGCTGGGAAGTTGTTAGACATTAATAGCAAGAAAATTGTTAGGGAGATGACAGGAGGTAAAGGAAATGTCCTTGCTTTCTCCCCTGCAAAAACCTCACTGCAGGAAATGTGGGACAGAACACAGGATTGAAATTTGAAGCAGATTTGGAGTAGGAAAAAAAACACAGGAGGGAAACGTGAGAAAATTTCAAAGAAAACAATATGAAATGAAAGAACTTCAAAGCAAAAAGAAAAATAAGCTTACCTATTGTAAGGGGAGCAGCATGGCTAATTAACAAGGGGCTTAAAAACGGCCTGCAGATAATATTTATCATCTTTCCCAGTTTTCCTGTGGCTTTATTTGTGCCCATCTGTCAGCTCAATCTTTTCCAAGTGTCTGCTGCCTCAAACACAGCCCGTTAATTTATTGAAAATATTACCGAAATTTGATTGCTTCTGACTTTCCAATTGTTTCCCTTTAAACTTTAAAAAAAAAAAAGTGTGTTTATCCGTTTGCCTGTTTGTGTTTTCATTTGGCAAGTGGGAATGATGCCCAGGCTCAGAAACATAGTCTTCCCAATCCGTAACAAAAAGAAAACTTGGGAAACATCCCCGTGTCCAAAAGCACGCCCATCTACATTTACAAAACAATTTTGCCAAATGTACCTCTGCCCACACCCCTCATCCCCTGGGGTGAGAAAGCTCAACCTGAAACATGCGGACAAAAAGAAAGCAATGGCAACATTGCACTTATTTGCCTTAGCGGAGAACAGAGGTACATGGGTGGTTCTTACTACAAACACATCCAGTTTACATTAAAAATAATAATCCATCAGAATCCCCTAAGAAATAAGTAGGTGATACATTTAGATTATACTCATTTTTATTTCAAAATCGGGACAAAGAACCTTTTGATCCATGCTGTCACAAGCTAATTGAAGCCACTATCAAAGGAAGAGAATTACGGTATTTTTAACGTGACATCGTCAGATTTTTAAATCAGCAGCTGAGTACCTATTTCCGGAGTTGTGGAGAAAAAACTGTGCAAAGGGCCTGAGGCCTTGATTTGATTTCTTCGGCTCCCCAAGCTTGCCCCCAAAGAACAGACAGGCCACCCCAAACCTCCAGTTTGTCAAACCGGCTCCAGCCCCAGCAGGAATTTATGAGTGCTGCTGTTCAAGATGTCACCCAGGCTGGTTGGCTGCGGAGATGAGCCGCCTGTGATTCTCCTTCAAACCTCAGGAAGTCTGAGTGCGAGAGCTCTCACCTCCCGATGGGCTCTAGGCCTGCCTCTTCTTACCCCTCCTCATGCTGAGCACCTACTCACAGCCAATCAAGGCCGCTCTCCCACTCCCCATTCACCTGCTGACAGCTTGAGGTGCAAGACAGAGATGGAGATGAAAAAGCAATCCACTTTCAGAGGCTTTGCAGGGGGGAGGGAAAAATTATTTTTCCCTCTACCCATCTTAGGTTGGCTGAAGCCCCTGAATCATACTGATAAAAGACAGATTAACAAGAGGGGGGTGGGAACCCATGTTTAATTACATTTGTATGCACTGGGATTTCACAAAGAAATGAGATGTAAGGAGACAGCCTCCATCACGGAGGTTTATATACCATCTTAGGCTAAACAAAGCAAAAGGGGTTTGGGGCTTCTGGATCGGGGAGGCAAGTTATGCAAAGGGACAAGTAAAAGTATGGTAAACAAGGGTTGTTTGGTATGGTCTGTTATGCAGAATTTAGTGGGTGCTTACTCCACTGATGAAAGTTGTTGGAAGTTCTCCTCCACCTGGCAATTGGTTAAGGATGAGAAAGAGAAGGGAGGTGGGGGGAGGCCCCGGGTGGCCTCAGTCGGTTAAGTGTCTGATCTTAAGTCATGATCTCGCAATTTCATGGGTTCGAGCCCCATGCTGGGCTCTGCGCCGGCAGCACGGAGCCTGCTTAGGATTCTCTCTCTCCCTTTCTCTCTGCCCCTCCCCCAACTTGCACTGTCTCTCTCTCTCTCTCTCTCAAAATAAATAACTAAACTTAAAAAAAAAAGGATGAGGAAAAGACTCAAAGCAAGCCTATACACAATTTCAGATATGGATGACTAGACGGGGGGGGGGGGGGGGGGTCATTGCGCTATGGGCAGATGAGAAAGTCAGGTGGACGAGTAGGGGCTGGGACTGGGGAGGAGGTCATTGAAAATTAGTGTAATTTTAGATGTAATGGATTCAAGAAGGCAGTAGGACATCCAGGCTGAATGAATATGTTCTATAGAAAGTAAAAATGTCAGACGTGACCAGAAGGTAAATTTTGAAATTCATTTCACTTGTGTTGAAATAAAAGCTAAAGGTTAGAAATGAGTGAGAGGGCCAGATATACAAAATAGAGAATTGAAACTCAAATATGAAATCCTGGTCAACACTTAGCTTTAGGGACCTGGAAGAGGAAGAGTTAGAATTTGTCAGAAAGAGAGGACAGAGAACCAGGACCCCATGGGATTATAATATTGTAAATGTGAGTGTGTTTATTTCCCAGTAACAAAATGTCATGAACTGAATGGCTTCAAACAACAGAAGTTTATCATTTCACAGTTCCAAGGTCTAGAAGTCCAAACCCAAGGGCTCAGCAGGGCCATGCCCTCTCTGAAGCCTATAGGAGAGAATCCTTCCTTGCCTATTTTTTAATTTATTTTTTATTTTTTTTAATTTATTTTTGAGAGAGTGCAAGCCAGGGAGGGGCAGAGAGAAGGGGACAGAAGATCTGAAGCGGGCTATGCACTGACAGCAGCGAGCCCATAAACTCATGAACCTCAAGATCATGACTTGAGCTGCAGGTGGATGATCAACCTACTGAGCCACCCGAATGAGGCCCTGTTCCTCGTCTTGCCTCTGGTGGTGGCCAGTGAGCTGTGCTGCCCCCGGGCTCACATCTGCAGCCCTCCCATCTCTGCCTCCATCATCAGGGAATAAAACCGTGTGGCCTTCTCCCTGTGAGTCTCTGTCTCTTTTCTCATGAGGACACCGGCCATATTGGATTAGGGGCCAACCTAATCTCATTTTAACTTGATTACCTCTGCAAACACCCTGTTTCAAAATATGGTCCCATTCACAGGTAGTAGGGGTTAGGATTTCACATATCTTTTTGGGGGGGACACGATTCAACCTGTAACAATTAGCGACCTCAAAGGAGAAAATGGGGGCGCCTGGGTGGCGCAGTCGGTTAAGCGTCCGACTTCAGCCAGGTCACGATCTTGCGGCCCGTGAGTTCGAGCCCCGCGTCAGGCTCTGGGCTGACGGCTCAGAGCCTGGAGCCTGTTTCCGATTCTGTGTCTCCCTCTCTCTCTGCCCCTCCCCCGTTCATGCTCTGTCTCTCTCTGTCTCAAAAAAATAAATAAATAAACGTTGAAAAAAAAATTTAAAAAAAAAAAAAAAGAAGGAGAAAATGATTGGCATTCTATGCTTTTAAGGAAGCTGGGACTGAGAGAGGGTCATTTTGAGAGCTGACGAGTGAACATTACAATAAAGTGGTGGTAATGGAAGCCAGCTACCAAGAGCCGAAAATGAAGTAAAAGAGGCAACAGGCACAGCCTGCAATTTAGACCGCGGCGGGGGGAAGCAGTGGGGGAGGGCTGGCAGCATGAAGAAGCCAGACTTGACTGTTCAGTGGCCCTGACCACAGAAACACTCTCACCTGGATCCCTTCCACACTGCTCTGTCATTTCCTGCTTCAAAGTTTGTGCCCTCCTGAGGGCCACCCACAGACATCCTATTTCCTGTCTGAAGACGACCCTGGTTCATTTGTAGAGCATGGATAACTGATGTGCCAGTGGATGATGAGCCCTGGGACCCAGCCACCACCCCTTTCCTGGAAGGCTTTTTGGTGACTCACTGGTCGGGTATTCCCAGAGGAAGATGGATGATTTTCCTAAGATGACTAGATTATGTTTTCAAGGTTTAAAAGGGAGAACTATGTAACTAAGGCTGTCCACTTTTAGATGAGAATAATCCAACCCCCAAATTGCTAGAGTGTACAAGGAGAGCTGATCAGATGTGCAAGCCCAAGCAGAGAAGTTTGGGAAGCAACTCAGGACCCCGACCAGGGATGTAAAGTAGGACATGACGGAGGGTTCACCGCAGCCTAAGGACATAGCAACAGGAACCAGGCTCCAAACAAAGACCAATGCCCACAAGGTTAGTACAGATTCTCCCCACAAAGGGCCTCTCTCTAACATTGGAGGATGGATTACAGATTCAGTCCCAGGATAATCTGTGCTCTGCCCTGGTTTTCCTCCTGGGGGATCTGATTTGTTATACATCTTCCTTATTCTAAAAAAAAAAAAAAAAAAAAAAAAAAAAAAAATAGCCCTACTGATACACTAGCCCCAAAACTGTGCTCATTCTCTCCACGTAACGTAAATGTGTGCTAATGAGGAACACACATCTGGTACATGCAGAAGACTCAAAAGTGCAGAACGTTGAGTTGGATCAAATCTTGCATGATTATAGGCTCTGAAGGGGTCCAGAATAAGCCACTATGGCAGAAAAATTATTTTGAGCCAAAGGCATCTGGGTTCCTGAAATCCCTTATCTGCTTAAAAGCAGAGCCTCCCCAAGAATTGTCATAAATCCCCTCCACAGAGCGACTCTAATTTTCTCTCCTTAGAGAATAGAAGTTGGCATCACACCGAAAGAGGCATTGCCACGAAACTATCATATCTTCCAAATATTTTCCTTAGTGCCCATTTATCTTTTAAAAACTTCCTTTGTTTTTCTGTAAGTACCCTGTTTCCATTCCCCACTAAGACATGTGCCTCTGTCTCTCCCCATTCTCTGTTAAGATAGTATATAAGCCCTTGGGATGCCTGGGTGGCTCAGTTGGTTAAGCAGCCAACTCTTGATTTCAGCTCAGGTCAAGATCTCACAGTTTGCGAGATCAAGCCCCGAGTGGGGCTCTGAGCTGACGGTGCAGAGCCTGCTTGGGATTCTCTGTCTCCCTCTCTCCATCTCTCCCCCACTTTTTCTCTCTCTCTCTTTCAAAATAAATAAATAAACATTTAAGAAAAAGATGGTATATAATCCCCAAATTCTGCCTGACTCCTTGAGTCACATTTCTCTGTGAACTCCCATACATGCATATGTAATTAAATATGTTTATTTCTCTTGCTAATCTCTTTGTCAGATTAATTTGCAGGTCCTCAAGCACTGAACTTAAGAGAGTAGAAGAAAAGTTTATCTTCCCCAGATAGTAACGGAAACCTATTCACATTCAAGACCATAATAAAAGAGGGTTGCTTTTGGCTCAGGTGACTCCAAAGATAGAATCAAGTCCACTTAGGGAAAAGCTCAGGAGCTGATCCTCAGGGTTGGCCAGATTTCCTCTAAAAAGAAAGGACATATTACTACCACTCTTCTCCAAGACCTCTAGACCCTCCCAGTCATAAAGTAGCTATCTGTACATGATGATTCAACTGTCTTGGTTAACCAAAAAATGGTAGCCTGAATAATGACCCTCAATGATATCCAGATTTTATTCCCTGGAGCCTATAAATGTTACCATATGTGGCAAAATGTTACATATATGTTACCATATATGGACATTACCACATTTCTGCAGATGTGATTAAATTGAGCATCTTAAGGAGATTATCCTGCATTATCTACAATTTTACATGGGCCCTGAATATAATAAGTTTCCTTATAAGAGGAAGACAGAGGGATATTTGACTGCATAAAAGGAAGAAGGGGAGGTGAGGTTAGCAACAGAGCCTGGAGTGATGTAGCCACAAGCCAAGAAATGCTTGCAGCCTCTAGAAGGTAGAAGAGGCAAGGAACGGATTCTCCCCTGGAGAATCTTCTAGCCCTCCATCCCTTCCAATGCAAAAGGAAAGAAAATCCGTGTCCCACTTAGTTGAGAATGGAGATAGCAAATAGGGACAGGAAAGAGACAGAATGGGTTGCCTTCAGGATACCATGAACCCAGAGGGGGTGTTAGTAGTAATTAAGGGCTTGCTGGTAAATGTTCTGGCACATTAGTAAATCTTTGGCAGGTTCACTACGTCAGTTAATATATTAAATACCATGTTTTATAATGTTCATAAAGAGGAATGCCATTTAGACCTTGCCAGGACCTCTTCTGAGAAAGCTGTGAGTTCTCAGATTTTTGGAAAAGGATTCTTCCAAATTTCCAGGCAAAACAAATTAAAGAAGAAAACAGAGCTTCCCAACTACCTGACTTTTTTTCTCTGTTTATACCTTTTGATTTTATAGATTTGTGGAGAGGAGTCAGGAGTTACCATCTTAGATCAGTCCCTGGCCCACATTAGCACTGATTCAATGTAGATATTATTATTATTATTATTATTATTATTATCATCATCCTCATCATCATCATAAGGTCCTATATTATTATAAGGACCTATACAAAGACCCAACGGGGACTTGCTTCTCTTGAGAATTGCCTCCTGCTTCAAGAACAACTTTTTACATATGCATCTTGCATTAAAATGGTATTTTCTTTCCTTCACTTGTCTATGTGAAAAGAAATAAATCTGTTGTCCTGTCAAAAATACTTAAATTGGGGGCGCCTGGGTGGCGCAGTCAGTTAAGCGTCCGACTTCAGCCAGGTCACGATCTCGCGGTCCGTGAGTTCGAGCCCCGCGTCAGGCTCTGGGCTGATGGCTCAGAGCCTGGAGCCTGTTTCCGATTCTGTGTCTCCCTCTCTCTCTGCCCCTTCCCCGTTCATGCTCTGTCTCTCTCTGTCCCAAAAATAAATAAACGTTGAAAAAAAAATTTAAAAAAAAATACTTAAATTGATCTCAGCCATGGGTCACTCCACTCCAGACTTCCAAGTGATCTGCCTTGCCCCCAGGAAAATCTATAGGACTGATTCCAAGTGCAGAGATGAATATGATGGAAATCTGGATTTGCCAAACAATCCTAGAGGGAAAGCTTAAGGAACAATGCTCTGCTCTTGGCTGCATCCAAGATCAAGAATCACTGGGATATGTGAAAATCCAAGTGCCCTGGCCCCACACTTTGAATTTGACTTCATGCCTGAACATGCTTTCTCATCTCTGGACAGTGCATCCCCACATTTTCCTTGCCCTCTTTATTTCAGGCTCTTTCCTCTCTCTACACACTCCCTTCCACTTCCCTGCCTTCCCCACCTCCAACTCCACAGTAGGCTTCTCTGTGCCTTACCCATTTTCTTCAGAATGAAGAGTCTTGGAAAAAGGAAAAGTAAATTGTGCTACAAACTTGGGATTCATTTTTTGAAACTGCGCATACTTTTGTACATATTAAATCAAGGCAGGGAATAGAGTCACAAAGAATGATCTTCAAAGTAAATTGGAGCATCTCGTATGGCTCAAAGCAACTTACAAACTATATGGAAGTAAATTAACTTGTGTTATTCATCCCTTCATTCTTCCTTGCTTGGGTATCTAATATCCAGCAAATGTATAATGTCAAATTTTAATGTACACAGACCATTCTGTGTTATTAAAGAACCTAAAATTTATATACAAAGGTGGTATTCTCAAAGGTCAGCTCTTTCAAAGAGTCATTCAATCTCAGCCTCCTTTTTCTCTGAGGCTGTGAAAAAGGCCAGCACTCCAGCCTGGAAATGTAATGTCAGCTCAGGATCTATCACAGCAAGTATAGCTGCACATCCAGAGCACAACAGAGGGAGCAATTATTTGTATTTACAAGAAACTGTATTTGCCTGAGAAATCTTCACATCTGTTTTCTCACCTAAAAACAATTCAAATAAATTCTGAATGGAGAAGTGACCACTATATTTCAGTATGTGCCACCCACCTTATATCACTGTGTACTTCACTCAAACGTGACTCCCACACTGCTGTTTCCAGTTTTGTAGGAAGCACGGCTATTTACTGGCCATAACTTTAATGAGGGGAAAAATGATTCTGGATAGGAGACATAGAAACAAGCAATCACTGATCTGGCCATTCAACTACTTTAAGACAGGGCTGTTTAGTTCGAGCCCCGCGTCAGGCTCTGGGCTGATGGCTCAGAGCCTGGAGCCTCTTTCCGATTCTGTGTCTCCCTCTCTCTCTGCCCCTCCCCCGTTCATGCTCTGTCTCTCTCTGTCCCAAAAAAAAATAAATAAACGTTGAAAAAAAAAATTTTAAAAAAAAAGACAGGGCTGTTTCAAAAACTTACTCTATAACTTGCTAATGCCAAGTATTTGCAGTACTCGATACTCATTAAAATGTTAGAGGTCTACCTGTTTGAACTAGTTCTCCTCTGCCCCAGTACCTAAGTCTCTTTTCTGAATATATATTACTTATCTATTAATAATGGAGTAAGCTGAATAAGCTTTCCTTAAGTCTAATTTAAATAAAGCAGAAGATAAATGAACTATATCCTTGGATGTTATGCCATGATGAGTAAATAACCATGTGCAAACCTTCAGGAATAGAGTTAAAAATAAGAATCAATACACTTTCCCCCAAATGCCTCATGGATGTCCTTGACAATTGTCTCAAAACATTAAGAGCACTCATCTAATCCCAAAACTCTCCAATCTTTAATAATTCATGTCAGCAAACCTTTATCAATCATTTACCATGTACAAGTGACTGGGCTTGTCATTTCAGCAGGCATAAAGATGGATAAGACATGGTACCTACATAAGAACTTATTTATTTCTCACCCATTAAGATATTGACACTTTTTCAGTGCCCAATCTTATTTTCTGTTCCCAACATGACTTGAATTAGGCCAAATCAAAGCATGTCCTGCCCCTTGTGGCATGAGTTGAATCTAATGTCAAAATAAAGGAGGAGGACAATATTAACAATTTTTTCCATTTAATCAATTTATGTTGTTTAGAATCTCTTTTCTCAGAGCCCTTTGTTCCCTAAAAAATTCTTAGATGAATTCTCCAATATTTGTTCTCATTGTAATTTTGCTTCTGATTTGCTTTAAGACCCATAGGGAAAATCTTATGCTTTATTACATGACAGAAAGGGAAACTAGCTTCCTTCTCAGGAAAACACTAAACCAGTGAGAAATGGCTGCTGAAAGAATGAACCCCATCATGTCTTGTGAAATTTGGAGAATTCCCCTTAAGCTGAAATTTTGAACACACACAAAATGCTGAATAGGTAATGCCCAGAGACCACCAATTCTAATGAGCCCTAAGGAGATCTAGTGTTTAATTTTAAATCAGAAATGTGAAATATGCTGCCCATGTCAGGAGGGCTGGGGTTTGCACAAGCAGCAACCTTTTCTCTGAAATCCTGAAGTCCTTTGCCTGGCCCAGCCAATGGATCAGTTTAATGCACTGTCATGAGAAAATGCTCTAGTCTGAGTTTGGACTTGCTTAAAGGCTACATAAATCTAGCAGGGTTGTTGATGTGTAGGATAGGGAAACAATCTCCCTTCTATCTTTCTTAGTTCTTGGCTGGGGCCCCTATAACAAAAGACAGATTAATAAGAAAAAAGCAGTAGTTTCATGACACATATAATTCTATCTTTCTTAGTTCTTGGCTGGGGTACCTATAACAAAAGACAGATTAATAAGAAAAAAGCAGAAGTTTTATAACACGTATAATTCGTGTATACATAGGAGATACCCAGAGAAAAATGAGTAACTCTAAGAAGTGGCTTAGAACTCCAGGCTTAATACCATGGTCAGCTAAAGACAAAAGAAGAAAAGTATAGTCGAGGAGGAGGTCAGTTATGGGGAGGTTATTTGGAAAAGCATGGCAAACAAGGATAAGGTTTGTTGTTCAAATTTAAATCGATGCTTTCTCTATTGACCAAAAAAAAATTATCTTGTAATTTAGAGCCATTCTTCTGTTCCTGATACAGAGAGGGAGACACCCTTTATACATGTAAATTTTCCTTGCCAAAGGGTAACTTCTATTGTGTTTTCAGAATTAAAAAAGTTTTTAATTAATTCCTAATAACTTTTATTAAGGAAGTAAAAGTAACTGAAACAGTTTCACATGGTATATCATACAAGGTCTATGCACAAGGACGGCTGCCCCAGTTCCACACTCCCCCTCAGGCACCCTATTAAGATGTCGTCCTGGCTGGCCACAAAATGGTGGTAACGTTATCCAAAACAATACACCCATATTAATGCATTAAAACATGGGGTCGAGATGAGAAAGGGCAGAGAAGACAGCAATGTTCAAACGATCAAACTTCTGCTAACAGGGCTAGCATCCTTCCAATTTTATACTAGGCTATTTTATTTGAAAACTTTTTTCAGTGTAAAAATGGTACACATGAACCCTTTTCTGCTTTCTGCTCAGCTTCTCCCAAAGTGCAGCTCAACCATATGCACTATTTCATAAAATAAATTAATTTAAATATTTTTCAACAATGAGAACAGTAAAGAAAAGAGCCATGAAAGTAAGAACATCAGTTGCTATATTTGCATGTATGATCCATGGTACTTAATCAATAGGAATACATTCATAAATATTCAGAACTGGAAGTGACCTTGAAATTTTTATTGCAGCCATCTCATTTTATCAGTTTTAAATACCGAAGCTCAGAGAGATTCAAATTGCCCTCACTCACGTTTCCAATATGTGGTAGAAACTGCAATAAAAATTAATTTACTAAAATGAGACCACTTTCCTAACATATATGCTACAGCCTGTTTACAATGAGTACAGTACTGCTAATATCACAGAGAAACTTGCACCATATTCTCTCCTTTTCTTTGCCCTAGCCCCCTCATAGAGCTCTGAAAGAGGAAGAGGTCATTAACAGAAGCAGAAAAGAAATAACAGACATCATCTTCCTTCTCCCATCTCTCTCCAGGTATCACAGAAGTAGTAGGAACTAAAAGAAGTAAAAATATTATCCAAATCAGGAATGGGGGGGTGGGGGGTGTCTTCTTGTGTGGATGCCCTGCTTGGGGGATGCAGCTGACACCAAAGAACGGGACAGGAGGGGAGAACAGGCACCGGGAAGACAAAGTGGTCCCAGCAGCCCCTGTGCTGCACAATCCCAGTAGGCACCATTCACAATGGCCCCTGGAGTTAAAGCAATGGGGACAAATTTGTGCTTTCATGGGAAACTATGCATCATCTAGATTCTAAAGGACTCTTCTGGGTTATAGGATTCTGTGGAAGCTATTTTACAACTGTGAATCCTATATGACTGATAGAAATGCAAAATAATTCTTGGCCATAGACATGCAAAATAAGTCCTATCCCTAGAGATTTCATTGACTTCCCTTCTAATGTAAAAGCTAGGTTGGAGTACATGTTCATTTTAATATTCTTGTTTTTTGTTTTTTTTTTTAACTTTTCCATTGGACTGGTTGTAACACCTCACCAGTTTGAGTTAAATAAAATCTTCAGCATGTGTTTTTTTTTCATATAAGCATGAGAGTTGTGATTTTTATCCTTTAAAAAAATATTCTTGGGGCGCCCAGATGGGTCAGTAGTTTAAGCGTCTGACTCTTGATTTCAGTTCGGGTCATGATTTCATGGTTCATGAGACTGAGCCCCAAATCAGGATCCTGCTTGGGATTCTCTGTCTCCCTCTCTCTGTGCCTGTTACCCTCCTCCCACTCCACCAACTCTCTCTCAAAGTAAATAAATAAATGTAAAAATATATGTATTCTTTAAGAGCCTCAAGTAAGAACCTACCCAGGTCCTTCCCTGTGATTCAGCCACAAGCATCTAAAACTTGGTAGAAGTTGTACACCTGCTCATGGTACATTAGCATAACAATAGATGCTTCACCCTGGAGGCTCAGGCTTTTTCCCTCTCTTCCCTCTGGGTTCCTTAGAGGTGAAAATCTATTGCCCCAGGGAGGGTGTTTTAATTCACATCCAAGCGACTGGACTCCAGCTGAGTCGGCATCCTCAATCCACTGGAGCCTGGATTCATTTGCAAGTAAATAAAATTTAACTTTCCTTTTCTAACAGTCCTTAATGTCAGTGACAACAAGGAGCTATGGCAAAATTTTCATAACTGAAGTGTAAGCTTTGGCTTTAAATGCTAAGTAAGTTCTTTAAAAATAAAAATAAAGGCACTGGCCCTCTTCCTATAGTACATAACTTCCCAACCCTTCTTTCCACCCCCTCCAAACCTCTCCCCCACCACTCTCCTGCCCTCTTTCTACTGGAAGGGAAAGTATTCTTTATATCTTCACTTAAATGTATTTGGTACCAAAGCAGACCAATGCTCATCAAGATTCTCAGCCTGCTGGAGGTAACTGGAGGCTCCTGGGTCTTTTACTGAAACTCAGCCACTCAGAAGAGACAACACAGTGGATAAAAAAAAAAAAAAAAAAAAAAACCGGGATCTAAAATGAGTCATTCCAAATTCACTGTTGGTTTCCCTACTATACCCTAAACCGAGGGTAGTGGTCTCCAGAGTGACGTGGAGGAAGCAATAATTCAAACTGTTACTTTTCTTTATTTTTAACTTAAAACCATTTTATTGTGTTTATTTTTAAGTATTTTGTGTATATTTTGCAATATAATGTAGCAGGATTATAGTATATGCATATAATTTATAATCAAATGAATGAATAAATATGTCCGGGCGTATGCTCAAAAATGTATGATAAGGATGACCAGCCAAAACAACTTAGGGGCCTTTTCTTTAGTGATACTGTTGAATGTTAACTAAGCCCTGCATTCCCTGAAAGCAGGGGTGATAGAGGAATTCTCCAGCCATTTTGCGTTCCCAGAAAACACAAAGAACCACTAAGGTAAGAGCCACCTCTGCCCTTATTCAATGATTTAATGGCTCTAAAATAATGGTTAGGACCAACTAGAAAGAATTATAAAAATTAGAACAAGCAAAGGTAGGTTCTGAGATGGTCAGAGTTGGTTGACCCTTAGAATTGAGTTATGGACTAAATTGTTTCCCCTAAAATCCGTACATCAACTCCCTGATCTCCACTGTGCTTGTATTTGGAGATAAGGACTTTAGAGAAGTAATTAAGGTTAAATGAGGTCTTAAGGGTGGGGCTCTAATCCTATAGGACTGGTGTCCCTATAAGAAGAGATATCAGCTATCTCTCCCCTTTTCCCCTACAATACACAAACACAGGGGAAAGGCCACTCGAGGACACAGCAGGTGGCCATCCACAAGTCAGGAAGAGCGCCTTCACCGGAAAACAACCCTGAAGGCGCCTTGATCTTAAACTTCAAGCCTCCAGAACTGTGAGACAATACATTTCTGTTGTTTAAGCCTCCCTGTCTATGGTATTTTGCTATGGCAGCCTGAGCAGACTAATCTACTTGTCCATTTAAACTCCATTGTCAAAAAATAACTGTTAGAGTGGAAGATGGTAGGGTCTCTAAGAGAATATTGAGGAATGGTTTTCCACAAGAGAGAAATAAATCCCCTGTGAGAAGTCACGCAGAGGAAAGGGGAAAAAACATCTTTTCCTTCTGACCTTCCTTCTGTCCATCTTGGATTTGTTGACCAGAGACCCTGCAAATCAGACTCACAAAAGACAGATTGACAAGAGAAAAACTGAGCAGAGGTTTTATTAACATGTCATCACACTTACACATGGAAGTACCCAGAGGTGAGTAACTCAAAGGGGTGGCTAGAGCTTGGGCTTATATAGCATGTTAATAAAACAATAGTAAGTTTTTAAAGAAATGACAAGACAAAGGAGAAGGACTTTGAGTTTCTAGCGTGGCAAACTGTGGAAAGGCAAATATATGGGGAAATAAATGGAAGATAGGGCTGGTTAGCGAGGTTTGCTATGCGGATTCCTCTGGTGCCCTCTCCCGGCAGATAAAGGTCTAAAGTTGTCTCCGGTGATTATCTTTTGTCCTTTCTGGCAGAGAGGAGGGAGGACACCTTTACAAACTTATGTCCTACTTTTAGGCAAAAAGGGGGAAGGTGGAGAACTTTTCTTATATCTCCTTCTTCTCAATTGCCTTCAGCTCAAAACAACCCTCATGTCAACATGGCATATTTTGTGGTTGCTTATTCTGCTACCATCCGCAGGGAGATCTTTCCATCTCCAAAAAAAATGTATGAAAATCACTTCATCCTCCCACCTTCCAACCCACAGTGCGAAACACTTGTGACCTTTCTTTTAGTAATTATAAAGCCACTCCATCCTGAATGATTTCTAACATCAACTTAGAAGGTAGGAGTCCAGGGGCACCTGGGTGGCTCAGTCAGTTGAGCGTCCAACCTGACTTCGGCTCAGGTCATGATCTCACGGTGCATGAGTTTGAGCCCCGCGTTGGGCTCTGTGCTGACAGCTTGGAGCCTGGAGCCTGATTCTAATCCTGTGTCTCCCTCTCTCTCTGCCTCTCCCCCACTCACACTCTGTGTGTGTGTCTCTCTCTCTCAAAAATAAATAAACATTAAACATTAAAAAAAAAAAAGGAAGGAAAAAGAAAAAAGAAAGTAGGAGTCCAGAAAGTCAAAAAAGCAATCATCTTTTGAACTCTAGGAGGATATCAAGGAAGGGTAAGTGCAAGTTCACATTTCTTAAAAAGTATCTAACCTGAGGGATACCTGGCTGGCTCAGTCAGTGGAGCGTGCAGTTCTTGATCTCGGGGTTGTGAGTTCAAGCCTCGTGTTGGGTGCAGAGATTACTTAAAAATAAAATCTTTTTTTTGTTGTTTTCAATAATAACTAAGCTGACCAAACCTACACCATTTTTCAACTTCTGTCATCTGGGTCTACCTGTGCCTTGCCTGCAGCTACTCAGAACTTCTTTGTAACCTGCATGGCTTCTCTATTCCCAGTCACTCTCTGCATGTTTCTTTCTTGCCTGGAATTTTTTAACGCCTCAAAATCTTTACATACAGTGGCATCTGATACCATCCCCGGCTATTTTGGCTCACTATCTGTACACAAAGCTCACTTCACTGGGCCTTGCCTGACCTTCCTCTTACTTCCTATAACACATCTGTATTAAGCATTGGGCTGGCTTAGTCCTTCTGGGTTTCTATAACCAAATACCACATACTAGGTAGCTTACAAATGACAAAAATTTACTTCCCACGTTTCGGGAGGCCGGAAGTCTAAGGCCTCCTCTTCCTGGTTCTAAGCCTAAGAAGTCTAAGAACCAGAAGTCTAAGAACCCTCTTCCTGGTTCACAGCCACAATCCTGCTGTATTCTGCCACAGTGAAAGGGGTGAGTGACCTCTCAGGAGCCTCTTTTATAAGGGCACTAATCTCATTCGTGAGGCTCCATGCTTATGACCTAAGCACCATCAAAAGCCCCACCTTTTAGTACTGTCATCTTTGGGGTTTGGGTTTCAACATATGGATTTTGAGGAGGCGCAAAATGTTTTCATTGGCCTAGGGATTCCAGATAGAATCATTGCAAACTGGGGAGGAAGTATCCCCAAATGGCCCAGAGAAGCATACTTAGCGAAACAACTGTATTGCCCTCAGTTTGGACAAGGTCTGGGCTTCTGGATGACCAGAACTGCAAGGAAGTAGGCGTGTGGGAGAAAGAAGGTGACCCTCAGACACAGCAGTCTGTCTCCAAACCTAGTCTCTCTCCTCTAGTGACCTCATTTTCAAGGATGGTTTGATGTCCATTTTAATAGCACTCAGAGCATTAATCTGGGCCAATTTCCTATAGCCCTTCTTGATCAGAACATTCATAATGTCTCACCCTTTGGATTAAATTTTTCCTTATTCCATAAAGAGATGTTCTACCACTAGTATAAAATATCAGGCTAGAGGCAAGGGTCCATGTAGTCTGAGTAGCTGCAGCTTGGAAGATGGTGAATTAAACAGCTAAAATCTAAAATGAGAATGAGATGCCTTACCCAGGACCCTTCATGAAGGGGGGGGGGGGTCACACCCAAGTCACATGACCATGCCGTGCCTCAATCTTCTTACCCTTACGAAGGGCACATTCACTCTTAGGCTAGAAAGAATTTATAGGCTTGGCTTTGCAAAGCCAATTTGAAAGGGCTATTAACTTCCCCCTGCACACCCTGTTATCCAAGTACATGTTAATGCTTGCATATGGCTTTCAGTCTCAGGAACCTGGCTTTTCATAGCCACTGTTAACTGGACTGAAAATCTTACCTTGTAGGACCTATGAGTTTAATGTTGAATTTTGAGCTTCTGAAATGGAAGTTGATAAACTGGATGTTGAAAACTTACTGAAGATCTTCTCAAAAGTCTCCATTCCCAGTTTGCAACAATCATGAAGGAGAGAACCTCCACCTGGTTTATTCTGTCTCCCTTCAAACCCCCTCCCTGGATACGTGTTACAAACTAGCCTTTGCCAGAGCCAGGTGACCACATAATGCTGTCCCTGCAATTGCCGTGGCCTTAATTACTATTGCCTATTATTCAACAACACTAATTGAGTCATGGTCCCATTGCAAATGTGACTTAACTTGCTGTTTTACTGCTTGCTCAGGCACTGCAAATAAAAAATAATGACAGTTGTAATTAACTCAGAACCAGCTATATACCCTGACCCTCAGCCCGTGACGGGTAAAAGTTCAATTAAAAAGTAAAGTTATTAACAGAGTAAGGTTTGGTCACACATCTGTCAGAGTGTGACAGGACGCAAAAATTACCCCATGTTACTAGAGAGGGAATCACTAGGAACCTGCAGTAACTTTAATTTGGGGCTTTAAGATAAATAGCTCTCTATTTAATTACCACAAAGCAATTAAAATTACTCCATATAGAGGGTCACGTGAGTAGTCACTTTCCAAAAAAAAGTCTAAATAGAGGTGTTTATTTTAGAGTCATGAAAGATATAGCAGCAAACCCCTCAACTAGAAGAAAAAAAGGATCATGAAGCAATGCCAAGAATATAAGAACCTTCTAGAAATGTCTGCAAACTACACAAAAGGTCAGTTATTAGAAACCTTGGAAAAGACATTTGACATGATGAGACATTGCTCACATCCACTAGGGCATTTGTCATGAAAGGGAAGGACAATAACAAATGGTGACAAGGATACAGAGAAGTTAGAAAACCTCACCCCCGCCCATGAGAACGTTAAGATTGGTGCAGCCACTTGGAAAACAGTTTGGTGGGTCCTAAAAAGTTAAACAAGAAGTATTCAAATGACCTAGTGTTTTCACTGCCAGATGTATACTCAAGATTGAACACATATGTCCACACAAAAACGTGTACATGAATGTTCACAGCAGCATTATCCATAATAACCGAAAAGTAAGAGCCACACAACTGTCCATTCATGGATGGATGGATGAATAAATTATGGTATGTCCATACAACAGAATATTATTCAGCCAAAGAAAGGAATAAAGCAGCAACATTTGCTACAACTTGGATGAATCTTGAAAATATGCTCAGTGAAAGAAGCTAGTCACAAAAGGCCACACATCATATGATTCCATGGAGACGAAAAGACTAGAATAGGTAAATCTGTAGAGGCAGAAAGCAGAATAGTGGTTGCCGGGGGCTGGGAGATGGGGGTGCAATGGAGGAAAAACCCTTTTCATTGGCTGGGTCCTCAAATCATATTGACGAAAGATGGATTAACCAAAGGGAAAACAATTACGTATGTAGGCACAAGAGTTTCATCAAGAAACGAGACACACGGAGGCAGCCAGACAATTGAGGCTTATGTACCATCTTAGGCTACACAAAGGAAAAGGGGTTTAGGCTTCCGGAAAGGTAGGGGGAGAACGAACAACTTATAAGAAGGGGAGGAAATAAATGGTAAATAAGGGTTGTCCTGTTCTGCACATTAGAGTCTCTCAGATGATAAAGGTTGTCTCTGGGGCACCTGGGTGGCTCAGTTGGTTAAGCATCCAACTCTTTATTTAGGGTCAGGTCATGATCTCACTGTCCGCATGTACGAGCCCCGCATCAGGCTCGGTGCTGACATCTCGGAGACTGCTTGGGATTCTCTCTCTCTCCCTCTCTCTGCCCCTCCCCTGCTGGTGCTCTCTCTTTCTCTCTCTCTCTCTCTCTCTCTCTCTCTCTCTCTCTCTCAAAATAAATAAATAAACTTAGGGGAAAAAAAGAGTTGTCTCTGAGAGCGGCTCTCTTCCTATTCTGGAAACACCTTTACAAAAGGGGAAATTTATATTTTGAGGCAGTTAGGAGTGGGCAGTAAATAACTTTTTTTGCTGGTTTTCAACTGTCTTTAGCACAAAATAATCTTTGTGCCAAAGGGCATTGCCATGACTTGGCCTATTCTGTCAATCCAATGGCCCCTTACTACAGCTTCCTACTTTAGTATAGGAGCTAGTGCCTTCAGGAAGTGGAGTATCTTCAGCAACAGATACTAGCAAAGCCAATAACTGAGACAATAAAGACACGACTCACAGTGAAAACGGAAGAATTGATAGAGGCTTGGTCCTTTATATTCTTGCCTGGGTGTACGTATTGTATTGGGGTTGTAAACTTTAACCTGCACAGAGGGAAATATACATTTTCTTTTTATAAACTTTTTTTTTAAGAGAGAGAGAGAGCGCACGCGCGACTGGGGGAAGGGGCAGAGGGAGAGAGAGAGAATTTTAAACAGGCTCCATGCTCCGTGCAGAGCCTGATGCGGGGCTCAATCCCACCACCCTGGGATCATGACCTGAACAGAAGCCAAGAGTTGAAGACTCAACTGACCACCCAGGCACCCCAGAAAATGTACATTTTCATTTTGTTCACAAGTAATCTGGCCTCCCACAACTTCTATGATTTAAACAATCTTAAGTAAATGTCCAAATTGGTTTAAAACTAAATCCAACCTGATAATGTAAACAATGCTTTAGGAAGGGTCCAGTATCTTTTAGATAAAGGTGTTCAGCTCTCAGATGGCTTCAGCTTCCCCCAGTTCGTCCCCTGTAGACACCTGGACGTTTAGGGGAAGTGTGATTGCAGCTCGTGTAAATTGTGATCTGGTCTTTCCTGGTGTGAGCACTGTTCTGGGCGGTATGCTCAGGCTTAATCCCACCCCACCACCCCCCTCCCCCCAGTTCACTCAACCCTCTCTGCTATAGACCTCTGGCCTTTCCTGCAATCAGCGTGCTCTCCCTGTGGTCCCCTGCTCCCACAGACCTCCGCAATCCCAGCCTCAGCGCTGACGTTCTTTCACCCTACCACTGTGACCCCGGGGAGTGCGCACACTCTCAGCTCAGCATCCCACAACAGGGATCCTGGTAGCCTGAGGTAGTTCTATCCAGAGCCTCCCTCTCTGGTGCTACCGGCAGGACTGCTTTCCAGGGTGAGCTGGGCAGGTCTGAGAATTGATCCGGAGAGATTTTCAGGGTCCTCATGAGCATCTTGGTTCGACAGAGCCCTTCTCTGCCTTTGGCTTTTTTCTCTCCTTCCTTGAGCCAAAGCCAGATGAGGCAAAAATCTGGGCACACACAACCCATTTTTGGTCTCCTACCTCGTTCTACAGACCTCTTCTCCACCATCTGCTGGGGCTGGAAGAATCAGGCTTTTTTCCTCTTCCATTACCTGGCAATAAATCCCACTTCTCACTATCATATGTCTACGCCCTAGCAGAACTCTCTGAGTGGGGTTATCCAGGATTGGGCTATGTTAAGGAGGAGGGGGGGAGGGTGGAAGTGGAATGAATTGAAAAAAGTCTTCTCTTCATTCTCATTTGCATGTCAGGAGCTGAATGTTATCTCATCTTTCCTGCAACACACTAGAATATGCTGAATCTCCTTGTCCCATACACGGCCCCCCCTTCCTTGAGCCAAGGTGAGTAGATGCTTGGACCCAACTAGGCCAAAGCCTGGCGCTCAGAAAGGCAACAGAGAAATGCACATTAATACCTTTCAGAACCTTCCCCTTTGCCATATATGTACACGCCGTTTGATGGGGGTGTTCAGTAGTTAAGAATATTAAGGAATCCTGCAATGGTTTGCAGTACTGAAAAAGGATACCGTAATGTATCGTTTTTCTAGATTAACAAGTGCATTTTATTGTGCTAACGGCAGATACTCTTGCACCATGATGAAACGTAGATGCATATAAAAGGAAGGCGTGTTACGTAAGGGTCCACAAGAGTGCCCTGGAACCAGATAGCCTGGATGCAAATCATGATGCTGCTGCCTACCCGGGGCAAGGTACCACCCTGTGCTTTCGTTTCCTCGTTTATAAAATGGGGGTAATAATTTAGAAGGTGTTTGTGACAAATACAGAAAATAATACATATAAAGGACTTAGAACAGTTCCTAGCATGCAGTAAAAATGTAATAAATATTGTCATAGGTGCATATGTAATTATGATATGCATGTAACTGTGATATGAATCTGACTCCCATATAGCCCAACAAATATGGGCCAGGTGCTGTGCGAAGCATTAAAATTCAATGTTGAACAAGACAGATATAGCCCTGCCCTCGTGTGTGTACCAGAGCTCACCACAAGGACCCACACAAGCTCGTTGCAGCTAGACAAGATCAAGGTGTGTTCTCTCAAGGAATTCCTCAGTTAGCTACAGTTGTATGGCTTCCCGAGGCCATTCGGGCCACCCCACCTGAAATGTCTCCCCAGCTGGCATATATGTTCTTTGCCAGTACGATGTGGTCAACAGCTCTGCAGCTCCGTTCACAGCTCTGTGCATCCCAAGGTCTTTGGTTCTCCCCAGGTATGTGGACTGAGTTCTTTCATCAACAAAACACAAGGGGGCAGTAGCAGCACTCGGGCTTTAAGGTGGTGTGGCTCTTAAAATAGAGCCCTAAAAAGAAAGGAAAATAGAAATGGTGGAAGGCAAGGAAGGAAGGGGGAGGAGAAGAAGAGGAAGAAAGGAAGGAAGGACAGAGAGAAAGGAAGGAAGGAATAGAGGCTCAGTGTAAGAAGAGTTAAAGACATATTGTGTTTTGGCCCAGGTCATTGCTCCCTTCTAGACTTGAGGCAAAGCCTGGAATTAATTCACCCAAGCATACAAAGGGGAAGATGGTCTGATGTCGAGGAAGAAGTAAAAGGCCAGTGACACTGGAGCCCCACCCGGAGCTCCTCAGGAAGGCTCCCCCACCCCCCAGCAGCTCCTTCGGCACCTGGTTCTTCCTTCCCACCAGCCCCAGGACACAGCCAGGGAGCTGCCATCAGCCACTCCAGACTTAGAGGTTTCCTCTCCTCCGAACCAACTGCAGAGTGAGCCCAGAGTCCCAGCTACCACACCCTACCCAGCCCCAGCAAGCCCACAGTCCATTTTCTTTCTAAGAGATTACTACCAGGAAACAGATAAGAGGTAACAAAAATAAGCAGAGAAGGAATTATCAAGATAAAGGCAATCTTTTATAGCCCCTGGAGTAGAACCCCTAGTTATTGTTTTCTTTTCAAAACTAGATTGAATGCTTTGCTTTTTCCAGAGAGAGCTAAGGTGACCAAGTGTCCAGGTTTGTCCAGGTTTGTCCAGGACAGAGGGGAATCCCGAGATGGGAAACCCTCCCCGCTAAGACTGGAAGAGTCCAGCGCAAAGAGGGAAGAGCGGGCACCCTCCAGGAGCCTCAGCCCTGCCCCTCCCACCCTTCTGACCAAGATTCCAGACTCAACCTTGAGTCAAGGGCTGAACACGAGGCGGGTGTTCGGGCCTCTCTGGGCACCTGCTGTCTCAAGTGGGCAGTTTATATTACTCAAGACGATTACGAAGGAATCACTCCGGATGTGATACCATCTCCCAGGACCCCTCCTGTTCTGTCCTGCTTCCTCGCCTAGATGGGAGGGAGGATTAGGGCGGGGCTCTTTCCAGGCTCTCACCTGGCCATTTTTTAGGGAGGGGTTATGTTCGCAAACCCGGGAAACCCTCCCACCCCCCTCCCCTGACCGCCCAACAGCATTTTGCAAACTGCTATTTCCTGAAAGTCTATCTTATAAGCCGTCTCGAAGTTAAACAGGATTATTTGCAGCAGGACTTCCATCGGGGCGATATGCTAACAAACACCATGCACTTCCCAGCAGAACGCAAAGGATGTAGCCCCTCCCAAGCCATGAAACCACAGACTCTCCTCGCTTTTCTTCTGCCAGTTACGAGAACAGCTTCCAGAACCTGTGTTCTGAAGAGCAGAGCACCCTGGAGTCTTTGATTCCACCTGAAGAGTTTGGGGCTCTCTCCTAATGATACCCAAGCACTATTTTTCGTGGGGAAATCACATGGCATGCTAGAGGAATTTCACTGAGGTGGACCCAGTGCCAGCTCAGCCACGCCAAGCAGGGGACAGAGGTGTGTGTGCGTGTGTGTGGATGTGTGTGTGCGTGCGCGTATGGGTGCGCTTATGGACAGTCTGCCCTACTCAGTTCTTTGCAGCTGAACCTAGTTGCGTGTGGCATCTCTACTGTCGTGAGGAAGGCCATATAAAATCTCTCTAAGGGCCTCTGTGTCTGCCTGACTTCTTACAGTTTTTAAAAAATTTGAGGGGCGCCTGGGTGGCTTGGTCGGTTAAGCGTCCGACTTCGGCTCAGGTCATGATCTCACGGTCAGTGAGTTCGAGCCCCGCGTCGGGCTCTGGGCTGACAGCTCAGAGCCTGGAGCCTGTTTCAGATTCTGTGTCTCCCTCTCTCTCTGCCCCTCCCCTGTTCATGCTCTGTCTCTGTCTCAAAAATAAACAATCGCTAAAAAAAATTTTTTTTAAAATTTGTGGGGTCCCGTTTGTGCAAATTCCAGCCAATATAGTTCTGGGGTCACCCCCTGGTGTGCCAGCAGATGTAGGATTTTCCTCAGGTAATTGTAAACAAATGGTAATTTTGTTACATTCTTGCTTAAACGTTCTATCACACACACCCATTTTATGTTTCCTAGCAGCGTTAGACTGTTGACTTGAGATTAGTTCAAAGCCACACATATGTGACAGGTTCCTTTTTTTTCCTCACGTGATACTTCCTTTCATTTTCTTCCACGTTTTGCTTTTGCAATTTTTTAAATGGCAAAAACGCCAACAAGTGCTGATTTATATACTGAAAGCAGGCTCTCTAAAAGTAAGTTGGGAAAGAAACGCAGTTTGAATTCCTTAATTTATTTATTTTCCCCTCCAGCTAATGTCGCTTGTTTGTTATTCTGAATCTGAGTGTTGATGCTAAGAAAGAAAAAGGGTGCCCTCCTGCGGGGCATTTATCACCTGTAAATTTCCATGGGAACTTGTGCCTCTAATCTCTGAATTGGTTTCCTCCAGAGCAAATCGACTTTCCTTGGGGTGACTTTGGAGCCAAGGCCATTTTTGCAGGTTCAGAGAGGTAAAGTCGGCAAGGCCTAGGGCTGAGCCCCCTGGCCGGGATTCCGCCCCCCAGAGACCTCCTCTGACATCCCCTCGCCTCAGAGCAGCCTCCATGGGGCAAGAGTAACCCCCCAAACAATCCAAGTTGTTTCATTCAAACATCACCAGCTCCTTATTTCCTAAGTGACGCAGAACGGTAAGCGTCCCCTGCTGTAATGTAAATAACGGAGATCAGCCTTCTCTGGCGCATCCTGGTGAGGGAAACTGCTCTTCAAACTTGTCAGCCTTTCCAGCACTTTGGGCTGAGACTCACCATATGTGCTATTAAAGTTGATTTCGGGCAAGCGCTGTTAGTGGTATATTTAAAAGAAGCCAAGTATTTCAATGGAGTGAAAACAAACAGGTCTTTCACTCTGTGAGCTCCAACCTACAACCTTTGGTTCAACCTCCTCTGGGTTCTGTTTGGATTTTCAAAAGCTTGACAACACCCTTTAATAAATTCCCTCTTTCTGTACCAACTGGTCTCAACTGGCCCTAGAAATGCCGAAATGCCAAGGAGAAGGTTGACGCTGTCTAGGTGGCCGCTTGCTGAGAAAAATTAACCTCCCTTGGTTTCCTCCCCGGGTTTTAGACGGATCGAGGTCACCTTTTAAAGAACAACCTGTCCACTCTTACCACCCGCGAACGGGGACGGGGGGGGGGGGGGGGGGATGGCTCCTCCCTGCGGCTCGCGTTACTAATGGTGGCAGCAATGCTCCGGGGCCTGGGTGTTCTGCTGGCCTGGGGAGAGCTGATGAAGTTAGGGTTGCACAGTGAATTTCAATGTCAGAGTGTGACAGCTGGAAGGAACCCTGGAGAAGATGAATCCCTGCACTTTCCAGAAGAGGAAGCTGAGGCCCAAAGGCCACAGAGCTCGCTGACTGGGGGAAGGGGAGCAAAGTGGTTGCTTCTTCTTGCCGACTCTTTTCCAGACCCCCGAGACTCACTGGCCCCAATTCCCCAGCTTGGATTTCTTTGCTGGGGGGTAGGAAGGGACAGTGGGAAAGGGGCCTGATGGTTAAGGAAGACTAATCATTCTTCCAGAAAGCATCCAGCACTGGAGGGGAGAAGAGGGCAGGCACCACCAGAAATGACTGTGGGCTTTAAAATGGGTTTTCTCTGCCTTCCCTTTTTATTTTTCTCTTTGACTTCAAAGTGCAAAGGTTAGGGTTAATTATGCACATCAGTTCATGGCACATTATCATCTTTGTCCTCTCAATGGCCCTTTGTTGCTTTGTTGATTCTTTTTTTAAATATTTGAGAGAGAGCGAGCTCGAGAGAGCATGCATGTGCACAAGTGGGGGAAGGGACAGAGAGACAATCCCAAACAGGCTCCCTGCTCTCAGTATCAAGCCAGACGCGGGGCTCGATCTCATGAACCGTGAGATCATGACTTGAGCTGAAATCAAGAGCTGGATACTTAACTGACTGAGCCACCCAGCTGCCCCTGTTTATTCTCTTTATCTCCAAACTCTATTCACTTCCATTGATAAGCGTATCTTTTTATTTGTATGTGTTCTTGCAAGATGGTATTAGTTTGTGATACACCTGAATATATGGATAGATAGATCACTATGTGATATGTAAGAACTTTCAATTTAATTCTGAAACAATTATAGACACACAAGTTGCAATTTTAAAAAATTGTACAGCGAGGCTGTATGTACAGGAGGCTTTGTGATGATGCCTCAAAACGGACGTGGGAAGGCAGTCCTGGGCTGGAGGAAGATCAGCCTGGAGACAGTGAGAATCCTGTGTGATCCCTCATTGCCTTGAACTCTTTACTTCCAAACCTCTCCTGCCCACCTATGGCTAAGACCAGTGAGTGAGTGTCAGCTGCGTCCCCAAGCCCCTTGGGGACTAGACTCAAAGGTCCTTTAGGCCGCCCAGTGCCCACCTCCAATGAGGCTGGCAGTTTGCCTAATGCCCATGCACAGGGGTCTGGCAGTACTGAGCCCCAGGGGACAATGTATGCAGCAAGCCATGTCAGGTCTTCTGCACTCCCTCTTCTGTACTGGTTCATTCTGAACCCTCCTATCCGAGGAGGAAGGCCATGAAATATACAAAAGCTGTTTGCTTTTCAAAAAGGCACTTTTGTTCCCAAAGCTCTATGATGTCGAGCAGAAAGGCCGAAGCCATTTGGAAGAAGGTGGCAGCTGTGGCCAGGACCAGGGCTACAGAAGCAGGCGCTGCAGAATTAGATTCTGCCCAAGATGTGGTTCTAAAATGGGCCAGTTTCATCCATCATTAATTTTTACTTCCCTAAACTGTGCTGTCTCCTTGCTTTCTCACGGTACCTTCTCCGAGAGGCCTCTTGCCCTCCACGAATCCCCAAACACACAGCACCTGGATTTCCTGTGTTTGAGAACACTCCCTAGACAAACCACCTGTGGATATGGCGTGGGGAGATGACCAGAAACGAAGTCTTACACGTAAGAAGCTCAAAATTGACTTCACACTGAAAAAGGCAAGATGCCATCTACATACCCTTTGTACGTTAAGATGTAAATTTTTTTTTTCTTCTTCCTTTTTTCTTCAGCCTGTTCTCTCTTGAAAAAGATCCCATGACATAGCTGGGAATGCTGAGAGCTCTTGCAAGACTGGAGAACTCAATCTAGTAGATGTGTTTTGGTAAAGAGCCCTCCCTGTAAAGGATGGCATTCGACCGTTTAACAAACGAGTATTGCCTGTAATTCAAGGCACTCAGTGGCCTTGGCCTTTTTTAATAAAATATTACTGATGAACCAAACAAATTCACCCTATTTATATGAAACTTAAGGTTCTGTATTAGGTTGTATGATCTTGGGATGGGGACTCCAGCACGAGACATACAATTTAGAAGCCATAAAGGAAAACGTGCAGATGTGAATGTACAATAACAATTTTTTTTTAAAGATTCTGCCTGGCAACAACAAAAATGAGTCAAACAAATGCAAATTAAGAGACAAGAGAAAGACCCAGAGGAGATAGTGAATCATGTAGGAGACATCAGCTCAATGGCCATACTATTCAAAGACCTTCTTCAAACCTGAAAAAAGCCCCCCAAAAAGGGGTCGGGGGAAGGTGAGAGAGAGGGACAGGGAATTGATAGAGGAAATACAAATGGCAAAAGAATATATGAAAAGATGGGCAACTTACTAAAGAAATAAAAATCTAAAGTACAATACTTTCCTCCTCATAGTAAGAGAAAAAATTTTAAGTGTTTAGGGCACACTGGAACTTTTTTTTTTTTACTGTTTATTTATTTTGAGAAAGAGAGCGAGCATGCGAGCAGGAGATGGGCAAAGAGAGAGGGAGAGAGAGGATACCAAGCAGGGTTTGATCCCAGGAACCATGAGATCATGACCTGAGCCAAAATCAAGAGTTCAAAGGTGTAACAGAGCCCCAGGCGCCCCCACACTGGAACTTTTATATACTGTCAGTAGACATATAAATTAGTATTTTTTTGAAAGCCAATTTTGTAGTGCCTCATAAACTTTTATACAAGGGGAATAATCAAATAAATTACGGTACGTTATACCATACGTTCTATACAAGAAAAATGAAGCGTCATTCTAAGTACTGACCTGCGGGATGCCTGTGATATATTATTACATGGAGGAATCAGATCGCAGAATAAGAGATACATATGTAAGGATTCCATTTACGTAAAAAAATTATGGAGATAGGTAAATGGACAAATGGGTGATAGAATAATCATGTGTGAATTCAGCAGAATGGAATGAGACAGACCAAGATATTAAGTGGTAGAATTATCAGGTTTTTTCATCTCATTTTATGATATAAAACTTTCCATAAAATAACCTGTTGTAGGCCTCTCAGATCATAACATAACCCACAGGTAACGGAGCAAGCCCTTCAGAGCCATGATCTGGGACACCAGCTCTGTATTCCCCAGATCCAGCAATGGCCACCAGCCTGTCCCTGAAGACTTTTTTTTAAATTTTTTAATGTTTATTTATTTTTGAGAGAGAGAGAGAGAGAGAGAGAGAGAGAGAGAGAGAGCGAGCAGGTGAGGGGCAGAGAGAGAGGAAGGGACACAGAATTCGAAGCAGGCTCCAGGCTCCGAGCTGTCAGCGTAGATTCAGACGCCAGGCTCAAACCCACGAACCATGAGATCGTGCCCTGATCCGAAATTGGAGGCTTAGCTGACTGAACCATTCAGGCGCATTCCCCCCACCCCCGCCCCCCGCCCCCCACTGGCCTGAAGACTCAGTTCACAAGGAAGGGCCCAGAACTGAAAGACCAAGTGGTAAGGCTGATGGGGGCCAAAGAGGGGGCAACAGAGAGGGTGGATACCAAGAGAGACGAAGCGGGTGACATGAGAGCACGAGGAATTTACTGAAAGCAACCTGGAAGAAACACAGGAGCTTGTACATTTGCATGTAGAGCAAGACTCAGAAAGGCTGGGGGACCTGGTCTTGCCATGGAAGTGCTCCCGCTCTAGTCATAAAGCCCGCTTTAAAGACGACCGCAAATAGACCAATCTCTCCTGAGGGGGAGGGGCGGACATTAATAAAATAAACCCCTTGACATTAATCTCCAAACTGGATTTGTAAGCTTTGGCTTCCCAAGCATGCATCACCTGGCGGGCTGACCCTTCAGATGGGTGTCTGACATCACAGTGACTTGCCTTACCCTTCGGTCTGGTGTCATATTATCAAAAGCCAACGTTTGTCCAGGTCCAACCAATGCCATTATTCAAAGCTCTTTGTGTATATTAACTGTTTTCCTCTTTCCTACAATACCAATAAAGTAGGCGCCCACTTCTATAGTTGTTGGTGCGGTTAAGTAATCGGTTAAGCGTCCGACTTTTGCTCAGGTCGTGATTTCACAGTCCATGAGTTCGAGCCCCATGTCTGGCTCTGTGCTGACAGCTCAGAGCCTGGACCCTGCTTCGAATTCTGTGTCTCCCTCTCTCTCTGCCCCTTCCCTACTCACTCTGTCTCTGCCTGTCTGTCTCTCTCTCAAAAACAGAGATAAACATTAAAAAGAAAGAAAGAAAGAAAGAAGGAAATTGTGGTCAGCCTATTAGCTGAAGAGGACACAGTGTGGGGGACAGAGAGATGTGGGCAGGGGCCAGTTCACCATGTACCTTAAAGGCCCAGGATTTAGACCACACGGCATGGCCGAGAGTCTAAGGTGGTGCAAGGTCTTTGAGGGAGTTTTAAGTGGGAATGGACAGGCTAGGACCTCTGCTTTGGGAACGATAGTGTGTGGAATAGAATGGGGGGGTGGGGGGGGGATAGTGGCACCAGGCTGGAGACAGGGTAGCAGTTAGGAGGCTATGGCAGATCCGTGTGAAAAATGTCAGTGAGCCAACGACCTGGGAGGCCAGCAGCTGGTTGCAGGGAAAGAGACAAATTAGAGACACTTGAAAAGAGCGCCGAGTGAATAAAATGAAGGAGAAGCTGTGACTGAGAAAAAGACAGTGTTAAAAGACAATTGTGGGGGGGGGGGGGAGAGGTAAAATCATGACTCATAAGGATATAAAATGAACACGTTAAAGATTTTATTTTACTCATAAAGAAGGAACCAGGCAGATGTTATAAGTGGTTCCAGGGAGAAATTGAAAAATAGACACATTTATAGATGAGGAATATTGAAATGAATGTACAAATGGAGGCAAAACTAGCTTCTTGCACAGTGAGGAGAATTCAGCCGCCCTCTACAAGACAGAACAGGATCTGCGCATCTACAGCGAAGAATTATTCTGCAATGTATCAGCCATGTACCATTTACAGAGCTGTCTAGCCGGCCGCCGCACCATCAGAATACTCAGAGCTGTGTCCTCTGGACAACGCACACTTTTCCACGGAAGCAAAATTCTTCCTTGCAGCAGGATGACCCTGACAATGTCCGACTTGGACACCCAGGGGGGATGGTTGTGACATTTGCCGTACAGGGAATGTAGGCAGGGAGGGGGGGCCAGGAACGGAAGGAAGAGAGGAGGACCAATGGACTCGGTCGCATTTCAGGAGCTAACACTCCCACCCGATGGGCAAACATTTGATGGTATTAAGGCAACACTGTTCAAAGGAGAGGAGGGATTAACACGGGGCAGGCATAAAGGGCTAAATGTCTAAGGCTAGTAGTGGTTGTCCTGTTTTTATTTCGGTGGCTTCAGATTTGGGGGAGACATTGCTGGAAAAGCCTACCCCGCTCCCCACCACATTTGAACTTTACTGAACACCATGTTCACAGAAGGTTCTGCGTACAGGACTATGGTGTATTCCAAACAGATCTTGCCTGGAAGGAACCTCCAATGTGGCTGTTTCAAATCTGGAATGCATTCTGTTCACTGGAAAGCTCATCACCAAGGTGGCCACTTTCCAACCCAACAACTATGCTCTGTTTGAAGACTCCTCAATGCAGCGATGGCTTTCCAAACCAAAAATGGAAAATGTGAAGGGCAAACAATTGTCTTCAATCTGTCAATTTGTGGCAGATGACGTATAAAAATTATTTTTAAAAAATTAACTTGGTATTATGACTTCCATGTATTGAAAGCAGTAAAATCGACTGCAGCTTGGGGTTATCCCAGACATTTTAGATCATATGGTTAGATACAGAACATAGTTTTAATAGCATATTTTGGATTTTTTGGTTTTTTTTACTAAGTAAAGCAATGTGGTGTACTAGTAGTAATTAAATATAAC